>NC_142490.1:17388098-17688098 GCF_965113065.1 Corylus avellana | reverse complement strand
AACCCCTTGTCCGACATTACATCACACAGTGGTTTAAGTTTAATCCATAATTTGAGTTTTAAGGTACTTCTCTCCTTTCCATACAAATTGCATATGCTAGAAAGATTCATCTGAGTAAAATAAAATGGGAGCTAGGCTTGCACTAGGAACGAGGGACGCGTTATAAAGAACAAAATAATTTTTTCCCTTTTGTATTTTTAACATTTTTTGAGTCTTATTAAAAGGTCATTCATCACATTATCGGTGCTATAAAATCTGCTTCCAATAGTGCAATTTAACACAAGAAGAGGTCCATATCTCTATACATAACAAGATATGACAATGAATAAAAGCAACTAAGGTTTTGGACAATGACCACTAGTTAATAGCATATTGCATGCTAGCATGATCAAAAGGTAATTATTAAATAAAAATACAGGTTGCACTTGTGCCTTGTTTTTAATTCAAACTTTAATTAATATATTTGAGCTGAAATAATGTTAATAAATTTGAGCTCTATAATTATAAAATACAAATACATGTGGCACAAGTGACATACCTTCTTAATATTTCTTAGAACCCCTTGTCCGAGCCGTCAATATCACACAGTGGTTTAAGTTTAATCCTTCATTTGAGTTTAAAGGTACTTTATTGCTTTCCATAGAAATTGCATACGTTAGAAAGATCCATGTGATTAAAATAAATTGGGATGCTTGCACGAGGAACGAGGGTAACGTTGTTAAGAACATAATTGGTTTTTTTTTTTTTGTTTTTTTTTTCTAACATTTTTAAGTCTTATTAAAAGGTCATTAATTACAATGTTGGAGAGGTCCATATCTCTCAACCTAACAAGAATTGACAATGAATAAAGGAAAATTTAGTTTTTTGTGAGGACCAGCTATAACTTGGAGGGCTTGGCTATAGGGGCAGTTCCGCTCATAGTTATAAGGCCATTGCGTGGTCGCATGATCAAAAGATAATTATTAAATAAAAATACAAGTTGCACTGTGCCATGTTTTTAATTCAAATTATAATTATAAATTTGAGCTGCGTAACCTTAATAAATTTTTTAGCTCCATAATTATAAAATACAAATGTAGGTTGCACAAGTGACATACTTTATTATTATTTCTTTGAACCCCTTGTCCGACATTACATCACACAGTGGTTTAAGTTTAATCCATAATTTGAGTTTTAAGGTACTTCTCTCCTTTCCATACAAATTGCATATGCTAGAAAGATTCATCTGAGTAAAATAAAATGGGAGCTAGGCTTGCACTAGGAACGAGGGACGCGTTATAAAGAACAAAATAATTTTTTCCCTTTTGTATTTTTAACATTTTTTGAGTCTTATTAAAAGGTCATTCATCACATTATCGGTGCTATAAAATCTGCTTCCAATAGTGCAATTTAACACAAGAAGAGGTCCATATCTCTATACATAACAAGATATGACAATGAATAAAAGCAACTAAGGTTTTGGACAATGACCACCATATACCTTGGGGGTTGGCTATAGGGTAGTTCCGCCACTAGTTAATAGCATATTGCATGCTAGCATGATCAAAAGGTAATTATTAAATAAAAATACAGGTTGCACTTGTGTCTTGTTTTTAATTCGAACTTTAATTAATATATTTGAGCTGAAAAAATGTTAATAAATTTGAGCTCTATAATTATAAAATACAAATACAAGTTGCACAAGTGACATACGTTCTTAATATTTCTTAGAACCCCTTGTCCAAACCGTCAATATCACGCAGTAGTTTAAGTTTAATCCTTAATTTGAGTTTAAAGGTTCTTCATTCCTTTCCATACAAATTGCATACGTTAGAAAGATCCATGTGATTAAAATAAATTGGGATGCTTGCACGAGGAACGAGGGTAACGTTGTAAAGAAGATAATTGTTTTTTTTTTCTAACATTTTTAAATCTTATTTAAAGGTCATTAATTACAATGTTGGAGAGGTCCATATCTCTCAACCTAATTTATTTTAATCACATTTATTTTAATTGGTTTTTTTTTTTTTCTAACATTTTTAAGTCTTATTAAAAGGTCATTAATTACAATGTTGGAGAGGTCCATATCTCTCAACCTAACAAGAATTGACAATGAATAAAGGAAACTTAGGTTTTTTGCGAGGACCACCTATAACTTGGAGGGCTTGCCTAGAGGGGCAGTTCCGCTCATAGTTATAAGGTCATTGCGTGGTCGCATGATCAAAAGATAATTATTAAATAAAAATACAAGTTGCGCTGTGCTATGTTTTTAATTCAAATTATAATGAATAAATTTGAGCTGCGTAACTTTAATAAATTTTTGAGCTCCCTAATTATAAATACGAAAACAGGTTGCTCAAGTGACATACTTTATTATTATTTCTTAGAACTCCTTGTCCGACATTTCATCACACAGTGGTTTAAGTTTAATTCGTAATTTGAGTTTTAAGGTACTTCTCTTCTTTTCATACAAATTGCATATGCTAGAAAGATTCATCTGAGTAAAATAAATTCGGAGCTAGGCTTGCACTAGGAACGAGGGTTGCATTATAAAGAACAAAATAATTTTTTCTCTTTTGTATTTTTAACATTTTTCAAGTCTTATTAAAAGGCCATTAATTACAATATTGGTGCTATAAACCTAGCTTCCAATAGTGCAATTAAACACAGAAAGATGTCCATATCTCTATATTTAACAAGATATGACAACGAATAAAAGCAACTTTGATTTTGGGCAAGGACCACCTTATAGCTTGGGGGGCTTGGCTGTAGGGTAGTTCCGCCTTTGAGCTGCGTAACATTAATAAATTTGATCTCTATAATTATTAAATACAAACACAGGTTGCACAAGTGACATACTTTATTATTATTTCTTTGAACTCTTTGTCCGACATTGAATCACATGGCGGTTTAAGTTTAATCCATAATTTGAGTTTTAAGATATTGCACTCCTTTTCATACAAACTGCATACGTTGAAAAGATTCATATGAATAAAATAAATTGGGAGGCTTGCACGAGGAACGAGGAAAGCATTGTAAAGAGAACATATTAGTTTTTTTTTTTTTTCAGTATTTCTAACATTTTTAAGTCTTATTAAAAGTTCATTAATTACAATATTGGAGAGGTCCATATCTCTCTACTTAACATGAAATGACAATTAATAAAAGCAACTTTGGTTTTGGGCATGGACCACCTTTTAGCTTGGCGGGCTTGCCTGTAGGGTAGTTCCGCCCCATGTAAATTGCACATTGCGTGGTAACATGATCAAAAGATAATTATTAAATTAAAATACAGGTTGCTCATGTGCCATGTTTTTAATTCAAACAAAAATTTATAAATTTGAGATGAATAATGTTAATAAATTTGAGCTCTATAATTATTGAATACAAATACAGGTTGCACAAGTGACATACTTTCTTATTGTTTCTTACCAATCCTTGGCCGACCAGTCATCACACGGTGGTTTATGTTTAATCCGTAGTTTGTGTTTTAAGGGACTCCACTCCTTTCCATACAAATTGAATATGTTAAAAAGATTCGTGTGATTAAAATAAATTGAGAGGGTTGCACGCGCACTACAAGAAACTGAGTCATCAGGGGCGACTCATTAGGGGCGACTATAAAGTCGCCCCTAATACTCAACTATTAGGGGCGACTTTTGAAAGTCGCCCCTAATAGTTATGTATTAGCGTCCACATCCAAGTGGACGCTAATAGTCGACCCAAAAGATGAATAATAGCGTCCACTCCAGGGTGGACGCTAATAACTCGACCCTAATATACTCGCGGGAAATATTCAAAAGGCGGGAAAATCATTAGGGTCGACTTTGTCGACCCTAAAGAGTGTATGGATGAATTAAAAAATTAAAAAAAAAAAATCATTTTATTTACCAATAGCGTCCACTAAGAGTGGACGCTGAAGAGTGATCATTAGGGTCGACTTGAGAGTCGACCCTAATGCTTAAGTATTAGGGTCGACAAAGTCGACCCTAAAGAGTGCGGGGAGGAATTAAAAAAAATTAAAAAAAAAATCCATTTAACCACCAATAGCGTCCACTAAGAGTGGACGCTAAAGAGTTATCATTAGGGTCGACTTGAGTGTCGACCCTAATGCTTAAGTATTAGGGTCGACAAAGTCGACCCTAAAGAGTGCGGGGAGGAATTAAAAAAAATTAAAAAAAAAATCCATTTAACCATCAATAGCGTCCACTAAGAGTGGACGCTAAAGATTTATCATTAGGGTCGACTTGAGTGTCGACCCTAATGCTTAAGTATTAGGGTCGACAAAGTCGACCCTAAAGAGTGTGGGGAGGAATTAAAAAAAAATTTTAAAAACCTAATATTCATAACCAATAGCGTCCACTTTTAGTGGACGCTAAAGAGCTTTCATTAGGGTCGACTCTCAAGTCGACCCTAATGCTTAAGTATTAGGGTCGACAAAGTCGACCCTAAAGAGTGCGGGGAGGAATTAAAAAAAATTAAAAAAAAAATCCATTTAACCACCAATAGCGTCCACTACGAGTGGACGCTAAAGAGTTATCATTAGGGTCGACTTGGGTGTCGACCCTAATGCTTAAGTATTAGGGTCGACAAAGTCGACCCTAAAGAGTGCGGGGAGGAATTAAAAAAAATTAAAAAAAAAATCCATTTAACCACCAATAGCGTCCACTACGAGTGGACGCTAAAGAGTTATCATTAGGGTCGACTTGGGTGTCGACCCTAATGCTTAAGTATTAGGGTCGACAAAGTCGACCCTAAAGAGTGCGGGGAGGAATTAAAAAAAATTAAAAAAAAAATCCATTTAACCACCAATAGCGTCCACTACGAGTGGACGCTAAAGTGTTATCATTAGGGTCGACTTGGGTGTCGACCCTAATGCTTAAGTATTAGGGTCGACAAAGTCGACCCTAAAGAGTATCGGCAAGAATTTAAAAAAATAAAAAAAAAATAATTTTATTTACCAATAGCGTCCACTTAAAGTGGACGCTGAAGAGTGATCATTAGGGTCGACTTTGAAAGTCGACCCTAATGACAAACTATTAGGGTCGACTTTGTCGACCCTAAAGAGTATGTGCAAGAATTAAAAAAATAAAAAAAAAAGAGTATTATTTACCAATAGCGTCCACTCAAAGTGGACGCTGAAGAGTGTTCATTAGGGTCGACTTTGAAAGTCGACCCTAATGACAAACTATTAGGGTCGACAAAGTCGACCCTAAAGAGTATGTGCAAGAATTAAAAAAAAAAAAAAAAAAAAAGAGTATTATTTACCAATAGCGTCCACTCAAAGTGGACGCTGAAGAATGTTCATTAGGGTCGACTTTGAAAGTCGACCCTAATGACAAGTATGCAGGAAAATAAAAAAAAAAATGAAAAAAAAAAAAAAAAAAATGTTGATACCCAATAGCATCCACTAAAATTTTGTATATATCACTGCATTGTTTAAAATTTTCAAATAAAGTGACACAATATGCACCGTTAAATATAACAAAATAAAATTTTAACCGTAAAAGTAAAGCTCTCCCTTTCACTTAATATTTCATATGTACAGTTGTTTCAATATATATATATATATATATATATATATATATATATATATATATATATATATATGTTTTTTTTTTTAAAAAAAAGAAAAATTCTTCTATTTCAATTCCATCCTCCTAAAGAAAGATTTTAATTTGTATATATTTGCCATTTGGTTAGAAGTTTCATTTGGAGGATAAAGTTTTCATTCGGACTAATTTGAAGACTTCAGTTTTAAGTGGATTCCCCAAATGATTCCTAACCAAATGGGATTTAATTCCCCGAATGAAAACTTAATTCTTAATTCTTAATTCTTAACTCTTAATTCTTAATTCCCATTTCATAATTCATATTAAATTTTACATATCTAATAGTGTATATATATGATATGATGAATATATTGAAACAAAACTAAAGACAAATAAAAAGATTAACTTAAAACATACTAAACAAAATAAAAAGGGTAAACTAGGGGGTGCCTCCCATGAGCGCTAAGTTTAAAAACTAAAGACAAATAAAAACAAACAAAACTAAAGACAAATAAGAAGATTAACTTAAAACATACTAAACAAAATAAAAAGGGTAAACTAGGGGGTGCCTCCCATGAGCGCTAAGTTTAACGTCTTCAGCCAGACGGTGGTCCCTGCTCACTGCTGTCCAGAAGATGATGCTCCTGCAGGTGGCGGTGGCAACCAGGTGAGAATGGACTGCATCAATTCTTCTATGGTGTCTAGGCGTTTGTCCATCAATTTGAAAGTTTTGGATGCCTCCTTTCTTTGGCCAGCCAACTCTCTCCGAAGGCCCGCTATTTCTTCAATAAGTGAGCGGTTTTGTTCCTCCTCCTCAGATGCCTCTGGCTCAACTTCAGGTTCATCTTCGGCCATCGGCTCGGCCTCACTCTCTTCCGCACTAGGTGCTGGTCCCCGGGGCATGTGGGACAAGCTCTTGTTCCATTGGCGAATGCCAAATATGGGAGTAGTAGTGACTGGCTCATCAGCTGTGGTACCCTTGATGCCTTTCTTCCGGAGGATGTACGAGATTAAGTATGGGAAAGGCAACCCCCATGAATGTGTGGACTCCGCTCCTCCAACATGCACCCCATTCCAAAATTTCTGAATTTGGTTCCAAATTATGTCGGGAATGGAGTACCAAGCATCTTTATGGAAGGCGTAGAGTGTTTGAAGAAATTGATCCCGCCTCTGAGATTTGTGCCCCAACGGAAAAGCATTACGGTGTAATATGGAGTCCACAAACCAAAGCCGTTGAGGTAGCTTCGATCGGCTGCCGGCATTATGATGGGAATCAGCATATTGCCCATCGCACATGTCCTCAATGATTTCCGTCACGTAGAATCTGGCCGGTTGCTCAGCAAGTTGTGCGGCTTCTGGAGGGTGCTCATGATTGCATTGAAGGGCAGCAGCAATGTCGGCCCGTGTTACGTCAATAGCTTTGCCTTTCACTTTGGAAGAGAGGGCCGCCACGTTGTTGCAGTCATGCCAAAGGTTGGCATAGAACTCGATCACCAATTTTCTGTAGGCAGTGGTGGTGACCGGCTTGAAAAGCTTGTTGAGGCCCCGTCGCTTGAACTCGGCGACCGCCCATTGAGTCGCCTCAAGATTTTGAAAGTCTTCGCGAATGGCGAAGGTGGTCTCAAATAGCAGCTCCCGCTCCTCAAAAGTGGGCGGGGGACAAATGGCTCTGGTATCGGACCCTCGGGAGGACGAAGCTCGAGCTCTTGGCATGATGAGGTTGATTGGGGACTTTTGACAAACACTTGGTGTGCACTAGAGATAGCCAAAATTGAAGAACAAACCAACTCCGCTCAAACCCCCCTGCAAAAACAACAAAATCCAACCACAACAAAGCAATGTGGGTGGATGAACACCCACAATTGCAGAAATATGAGAAAAAAAAAATGTTGGGGAAGTAATCGGGGTTGGGGTGTTGATGGGAATGGGGAAAGGGGTGTAAATCAAAGGTGGAGAAAAATACCTGGTATGGTTGCCGGAGAACTGAACCGTGAGGTGGCTGTGTGGTAGAGGTGGTGAAAAACGGTGGAGGAGTGGAGGAGTGGTGAAAAATGGTGGAGGAGTGCCGGAGGTGCGTGTTGGATGTTTATGAAATGTTGTGGGTGTGGGGGGGAAAGTGACCTAAAATAGGTCACGTGATGTGCTGGCCGATTGCGATCGATCGCACAAATGGTGCGATCGATCGCACTCGGCCAGCAAATGACATGCATGTGCTGTTTCTGTAACTGCGATCGATCGCACCCAAGGTGCGATCGATCGCAGTCACAGAAAGTATACGTTTGTACATTCTGTGACTGCGATTGATCGCACATTGGGTGCGATCGATCGCAGTCACAGAATGTACAAACATATACTTTCTGTGACTGCGATCGATCGCACCTTGGGTGAGATCGATCGCAGTCACAGAATGTACAAACGTATACTTTCTGTGATTGCGATCGATCGCACCTTGGATGCGATCGATCGCTGGAACAGAATGTTAAAAGAGAGGCAGAATTTAATTTTTTTTTTTATTTTAATTTTATTTTAATTTTTATTGAATAATGTACAACAACTTTGATAGTGATACAATGAAAGGATAGGATCAAGTGACAATCAAAATTGAAACAATCGAAATTAAAGGTTCATTCAAATATCCGGTTGATCATAGTACATTTGTTCAATCGATCATGATAGGATCAAATGATCGATGAAACTTGAAACAATTGAAATTGAAGGTTTGATCGAATATCCGATCAATCATAATGAATTAGTTCGATTGATCGTGATAAGATCAAATGATTGAAACAATTGATCTTATCAGGTTTGATCAAATATCCGATTGGTCCTACCTAGTGCATTCGATCGATCGATCGTGATAAGATCAAATGATCGAACAAAATTCAAACAAATTAAATGTTCGATCGAACATTGAATTGAAGTCTAAGCATTTTATATTATATTAGTGCATTACTTAAATTGATCGGGATACAATCAATACAACTTGACATGATTGAAGGTTCAATCAAACATTTGATAAAATCAATTCTGATCGATACTATTACATATTAGTCTGATCGATCGTAATGGGATCAAATGTTTGATCAAACATCCGATTGATCATAATGAATTAGTTCGATTGATCGTGATATGATTAAATGATCAATCAAACATCCGATCGATCTTAATAGATTAGTTCGATTGATCGCGATAGGATCAATCTTTCGATCAAACATCTGATCGATAGTAATGAATTAGTTCGATTGATCATAATAGAATCAAATGTCCGATCGATCGTACTGAATTAGTTCGATTGATCGTGATAGGATTAAATGTTCGATCAAACATCCGAGCGATCCTAATGAATTAGTTCCATTGACTGTGGTATGATCAATTGATAGATCAAACTAGATACACTTGAAGGTTCAATCGAACATTCAATTGAAGGTTCAATCCAACATTCAATTGAACTATTAGCTTTTTATATTATCTTAGTGCCTTAGTTATATTGATCTTATATTATCTTTGGATTTTGTATTATTTTATAACTAATTATAAGAGAAATATCAACTTAATGATCTTTATCATAAAAATTTTATGAACCGAAATTTGTAGTTAATATTATAATAGTAAAAACATATTATAAGAGAAAAATTACAAATAAATAAATAAATAATTTTTAAAAAATTGGTAGTATAATTTTTTTTTTTAGAAAATTATAAAAAGATACTAAAGTAGCCTCCCGAACAACCAAATTGTATAAAAATGCCACTTATTTTTAATATTCATATAATACCCCTATTATTTTAACAAATAAATAATAAAATAATTGAAAAAAAAAACGATGTTTTTTTCAAAAAATAAATTACAACTTGCTGAATGTTTTTTTATATTTTTCTCATTTATTTTAGAGCCTTTTTTTTGTTATATATTTTTGTCAATTTTTTTTTTTTTTAAGAACAATGCCCCAAATATGAGCTACACCAAATAATTTGCCGCCATCTGCTAAAAACTGGCGGGGGGCTCAAATTTTCGGAGGATACCCTAAACGTGCAGCACTCTCACTCTCAGTACTCTCACTCTCTCTCTCTCACTCTCACTCTCACTCAGTTCATATTTTCGGAGGAAATACAGCATTCAGCACTCACTCTCTCTCTCGATCGCTCTCTCTCACTCAGTTCTCCGACGCAAGGTTCTCTCTCCGGCAGCTCTCACTCCGGCGCACTTAACCCTCTCCTGCAGCTTTCTCTCCGGTATGAGTTTCTCCTCTCTTCTTCTCTTTCTATTGGGCAGCAGCAATGTTCATGGGTTGCAGTTTTGCATCTAAAATGGTTGATTTTTGTGGTTTCTACACTGTTTCCTGTGATTTTTAGTATTGGGATATTTTCAAACATAGTAGAAGGCTAATATTTGATCATTTCAAGCTTGTGTTGGGTGTAAATTTATTCAATTTTGCTCTTCATTTTGTTGCCTATATACTCTTAACAATTTAGGGTCGGACAAAATTTAACCTATATACTCTTATAGGATGCCACTTGTTTGTGGGGTTTGTAGAGATCATTTCAAGCTTGTGTAGAGATATGTGTTGATTATATATGAAAACAAGTATTTGGCTAAAGCAACAAGTATTTGGCATATAAATCAGAAGGTTCTGCTTCGATCCTAAGCATGCGTCCATCAAAAAAATCAAATAATAAACTCAACAATAACTCAAAATTACCAATGAAATTAAATAGTAAGAGTATAAGTTCCACCCTTGAACGAACCAGCTAGCAATTAGGCCCCAATAGCCATAATAATGAAAATAGTTCGTCCAAAACGTTTAACACGATCTACATTGACACTAGAAAATTCAAACAAAGTAATGCAAAATTGGTATTGATTTTTTTATTGTCAAGTATGGCTTTTATCTCACTTTAATGATATTGTACTACCAATAAGTCTATGAATTTTGGGTTAATAAGCTAATTAATAATACCACAAAATTTTAATTTTGAAAATTATTTGTCATTTCTCCTCCCCCAACCCCATCCCCAAAAAATCTCTTTTTATGTAGTTGTTGTTGTAGTAAATGCCATAGTGTGATCTTTGTCTGCCCCAATTGGTTGGAACAATTTTCAGTTGCTACCAACTGTTGTGTTCTTGCAAGTATCTTCTATCCGGCACTTGGAGTTCATTAATAAATGGTTTCCAGAAGCTCATATCTAAGCGGCCAGCCCTAGTTCTATCTCAGGCTTCTTCTTGAATATTTTTCAATGTACACACCCCTCGCCCTCGTGCAGGGGACCTGCCGGTGGAAATCTCACCAAAAATTAATTTGCCAAGAAGTGGCTTGATTAGTGTCATTATGGTATTAGGGACTAATCACCTAGGATTTAAGATGCACTTCTCTTTTATATGGATCTCTTGGTCTGCTAACTGGGTTTAAGTATCTTGAGACTAGGTCCTTAGGGGCTTGAAATTAATAGTGACCCTGTTTCAATAAGACAATTTTTATAGTGATGTCTTCCTCAAAGTTGTGGTGCCTGAAAGAGTGAGAAACAGCGTACTTGACAATAAAATATGTTACTTACAATTTTTTTTCAAAAGAAAACACAATAAAAATAAAATATTTGAGCCAATAATCTTAAGTTGCTAATGATAGGGTACACATACTTGACAATAAAATATGTGAGCCATAATCATTGAAGAGCTAAATATATAGTGGATAAGGGTACCAAAAATAACCTGACGCTCAAAAAAGCTCAACCACAGCCAAGGTTGCCACTAATTCTGTTGCACCTATTTACATCTCTGACCCTAAGATACCAACTTAGAAATAGTTGAAAAGAATCACATAAAAAACATAACAAAAGAAACACCCTTGCCTTACAAGTAACATGAAAACAAGTATTTGGCTCCAAATCCGACGCAAGATAATTTGTGTATGTATAAGTTTGACGTACACTTGAAGCGATTGGCTAAAAAAGTATTGGCTAAAAAAGAAAAAGTACATAATTAACCATATAATATACCAGTACTGCAAGCTCAAATGTACCTCAACTTTTTCAGGAAGTATGACCATCTGATCACAAGCCAGTCTAAAAAGTTACTTATTTGAACAGATTTCTTGAGAATAACCATCTAAAGCAGAAAGAGCTTCAATTGCGCGAAGGACTATATCAAGAATTGGGTACCTGAAATTGTATGAAAATGAAGAATAAATGCAGGAAAGAAATTACTATCCAAAAATACAAACATTATAATACTTGCAACTAGTCATCAGCGTGTTTGGGATGAGGGGACCGCATATGCCCAGGCACTAGTCAGATGCTTAAAAATCTCCAAACACCTCATTTGCCAAAAGAAAAAGGAATGAAAAAAAAAAAAAAAAAAAAACACTGTAATTTATCTCAATAAAAGCATAAGGAGGCAATATAGACCCCGTATGGCCATAAATTGCAAAGTTGAGTAACTAGCAACTTTCTTGGGTTATAAAAACCGTGTAAAGATAGATTATGGGACAACACACTTACTAGGCACGTCGACGCAAGATAATCTTTTTTAGCCAAGTATTTGATGTAACATATGGTTAATTATGTGTATGTATTCATATGCACGGGTGGGTGGGTGCACACACGGTCATGTATAGCCATGTCATTAATTGTTTACCTGTATAAATGTGGGGTTTGTAGAGATATGTGTTGATTGGAGTAAAGCATAAACTAACTTGTTTGTGGGATAGATGATAGTGCGATCGATCGCACTCACTACAAGTAAAACCTCTCTGGTGGTGCGATCGATCGCAATACGTGCTGAAGCCCCTGATATTGCGATCGATCGCACTACCAGAGAGGTTTACTCTCTGGTTGTGCGATCGATCGCACTACGTGCTGAAGCCCCTGATGGTGCGATCGATCGCAAAACCAGAGAGGCTTTACTCTCTGGTGGTGCGATCGATCGCACTACGTGCTGAAGCCTGAAAACTTGTATTCCCACTGCATCTCTCCCTTCTTATCTTGTGGTTGCATTAAACCTCTCTTCTTCTCTTGTAACCTATTAAACCTTGCTTCTTCTCTTATTATTACTTGTTTATTAGTATTAAGTCTTATTCTTATATTAGGATTATGTTATTAATTTTCTAGTTCACATCAACTTATGTTATCAAAGTTGATATAGTACATGATTGTATTGTCTTTTCCATTTAAGTTCAATAAGAAAGTAGCACAGTAAACTTGAAGCAAGACAACATTCTATAATAAATATCAAAGCTAACAACAATGGTAAAAAATGTAAAACTGTCATTGAGCTAAACAAGTAAATAAATTACAAATAGAAATTTGTTCTAAACTACTAACCCACTTCTAGAATATTTTGTTAGGTAACATGGCATTGAGCTAGCATCAATATTTGAGAACAGACCTCCCATTTAATTCTATTAATTCTTAAGAATCTGATCTTCTAATTCCCTTGTGTGCGTACATGTACGCAACGAATAACCTCTAATAGGGACATCAATATGGATAGGAGTTGGATGCGGGAAAGTACTCGATGTTCAGAGCGATTTCAAAAAGGTGTGGAAGAATTCATGGGAATGGCAGTTAAATCAGTTGATTCACGTGATATGACAAAGTGTCCATGCCGTGATTGTGCAAATAGATATTATTCTCATATTAGCGAGGTGAAGGGTCACTTGTATATGAATGGATTTACTCCGGCATACACTCGATGGATATTTCACGGGGAAGAAGATCATTTTAGGGTAAACACTTCTACAAACATGCACACACATACAACTGAAATGATGGAGGAGGTTGATGCAGTTGAAGAATTGTTAGACGATGTATGTATGGGGACATTTGTTGATGCTAACATCGGAGAATCCTCTACTTCACAGGGCCCCCCAACTGATGATCACGAACAAACAAGCTCCTTCCACCGATTTTGGGAAGATGGTTTACGAGAACTTTATCCAGGCTGCAAGAAATTTACACAAATTGCTTTTGTACTGAAGATGCTTCATATAAAGGCGTTCTGCAACATGAGTAACAAGGCGTTTGATATGATGATTGACTTGATAAAGATGGCCCTCCCAGATGGAGAGACATTGCCACGCTCGTATAGAGAAGCAATACAGTTTAGGCGACACGTGGGATTCGGTTACGATAAGATACACGCATGCAAGAATGGTTGTGTGCTTTTTTGGAAAGAACATGCAGACAAAGTGGTATGCCCAAAGTGCAACAATTCAAGATGGATTGATGGCAAAGGAAAAAAAAGTAATATTCCTCAAAAGGTCTTACGGTATTTCCCAATAAAATCAAGGTTACAACGGTTGTTTATGACAAAAGAAATGGCCAAGGAAATGCGGTGGCACAAAGAAGGTCGAGAAGATGATGGCAATACTCTCAGACACCCTGCCGATTCTATTGTATTGAAAGAGTTTGATAAAAGATATGAGTGGTTTGCAAGTGATTCCCGCAATGTGCGGCTTGGTTTAGCAAGTGATGGTTTCAACCCATATGGTAATATGAGTACAACATATAGCATATGGGCAGTAATGTTCACGGTGTACAATCTCCCTCCGTGGATGTGTATGAAGAGTCCAAATTTGATGTTGTCCCTTATTATCCCTGGGCCTTCAGATCCCGGAAAGAATCTTGATGTATATTTGCGCCCATTGGTTGATGACTTGAAAGATTTATGGAATGAAGGCATACGCGTGTACGATGCATCAAAGAAAGAGACATTTCAATTGCATGCGACATTACTATGGACTATAAATGATTTTCCCGCATATGGAAAATTATCTGGGTGGTCTACAACTGGAAATCTTGCATGTCCAGTATGTAATAAGGATACATCGTTCAGGTATTTGAAGTATGGGCATAAGGTGTGCTTTATGTGTCATCGTCGGTGGCTTCCTCAAGAGCATCCATGGCGAAAAAGAGGAGATTTGTTCGATGGTACAGAGGAGCATAGATTGGAACCTGAAGAATTGTCTGCAAGTCAATTGTTGAAACAGCTAAGGGATGCTGAGGGTTTACAATTTCGAAAAACAAGCGGGAGAAAGAGAAAGTACACAGATGTTGTGTTGAATTGGAAGAAGAGAAGTATTTTCTTTGAGTTGCCTTACTGGTCAAGTTTGAAAGTACGTCACAATTTAGATGTAATGCATATTGAGAAGAACATATGTGAAAGTATCTATGGTACGTTGATGAATATTGATGGGAAGACCAAGGACACAGTCAAGGCACGAAGAGATTTACAGTTGATGGGTATACGTAAAGAATTGCATGTGCAGCCAAATGGTGAAACTTATAGGATGCCACTTGCGAAGTACACATTGACAAGAGATGAGAAGAAGAGTTTATGTGAGTGGTTGTTAGGTGTTAAATTTCCTGACGGGTATGCATCTAACATTGGTCGATGTGTGAACAAGCTTCCTGGTAAAATTTCGGGTATGAAAAGCCACGATTGTCATGTCTTCTTACAGCGCTTGCTTCCTGTTGCAATTCGAAATTTCTCTACGTCGGAAATACGAACAACATTGACCGAGTTGAGTACCTTTTTTACGCAGTTATGTGCACGGACGTTGAAAGTTGATATCCTGAAACAAATGAAAGTCGATATTGTAATAATTTTATGCAAAATGGAAAAAATATTTCCGCCAGCTTTTTTTGATGTTATGATCCATCTAGCACTTCATTTACCTCGGGAGGCCGAGCTTGCCGGTCCTGTACAAAACCGTTGGATGTATCCGTTCGAAAGAGAACTTGGAAGATATAAGAAGTGGACACGTAACAAAGCGCGTCCAGAGGGGTCTATTGCCGAGTGTTACCTAGCTGAGGAGAGCTTGACCTTCTGTTCCAGGTATCTTCGGGGGATTGAGACAAGATGGAACCGTGAACGGAGAAATGTTGACGTTGAGGAAGTAGAAATGAGCCAGCGCTTGGATGTGTTCTCCCAACGAGTTCGGCCGTTAGGAGCAGCTAAATTAGTAACACTGAATGCTAATGATTTTGATAGGGCACGATGGTATGTGCTTACCAACTGTAACGAAACGGCGTCATATTTGGAGTAAGTTTAGTAATGATCTTTGTGTTTTACCTGTTACGACATGTTATAATTTTAGCGGTGATGATCATTTACGAATATGTTTATTTTTCATGCAGTGAACATTATAATATGATCAAAAGAGAAGGCGGCCATGACATTGAGAAAAAACATGAGGCTAACTTTGAACGTTGGTTCCATAAACGTTTATACAATAGTGGGTGTACTGCAGACAATGGCTCAAAACAATTATATGATCTTGCATGCGGGCCTGATCGTCATGTTAGATCGTACAGAGGTTGCATCGTGAATGGTGTTAGGTACCACACGAAAGAATGTGCAGAAACTCGTACTACCCAGAACAGTGGTGTTTCTGTTTCAGGTGAGGACGAAACCTCAATAACTGAGTATTATGGTGAGTTAAAAAATATTCTAGAGTTACGTTACCCTGGCCAAAATCTCGTGTACTTGTTTGAGTGCGATTGGTGGGACACTGGGAGTGCAACAGGAATACAAATGGACCAAGGCTTCACGATTGTTAATACTTCTCGTACATGGTGTGAATCCGACCCGTTCATCTTAGCATGTCAAGCTTCGCAAGTGTTTTACTTGGATGATCCCAAATTGGGTGGTAATTGGAAAGTGGTGCAGAAGTGGATCAATAGGGACATCTATGATATTCCAACAGTACAAAAGGGAGATAATACAGAAGATGACGAAAGACTCAGTGATGACGTATACCAGGAAGGTGAATGTGTTGGGGGTAATATGGTCTTCGTTGATGAAGCAAATGTTGAAGCCTCCACTCAATTACGTAGAGATGATGCGACAATAGCAATTGATGAATTATATATTCAACTTGATGCAAGCATGTTTGCCAACGATAACTTGTCGAACGAGGACTATGATACAAACTTTGATGAGGAAGAGGAGTTATGTAGCGACAACGATATAGACTCTGAACACGAAGAGGACTCTGAACACGAACAATCATCTTCAAGTAACAGTGATACAGATTCTGAATATGAATCTGATGATGATATGTGTTGAACATAAGCTCACATTTGGTGTAAGTACAAAGTGTATTAGCATATTTAATGAAGTTGATGCTCTCTCTCTCTCTCTATATATATACATGTATTGTGGTGTTTGTTTGTTTTTTTTACTAGCATAATTATTGTTTGTTTGTCAAAAATATTGAACATACTATATGGTTATAATTTGACTAATATATTTTTTTCGTTTTTGAGTTGTTTGCAGATTGATCATAACAATGACAACAACAGGACGTAAACGTGTTCCAGCAGCACGAGGCCGAGGCCAAGGTCAAGGTCGGGGCCTTATTGACGAGCATGAGAGTCCGACTCCCAATTCTGGGTTTGGTGATACAGATATGCAAATGGCGCCCTCGCCCCCCCTCCTCCTCGAGTCAGTGGATAGGCATCCTTCGCACGAGTCTAATGATCCTATTCACTCAGTGGCAGGATTGGATTCACAGGGAGGCGCCCCTACTGCATCTTGTAAGTTCATGAATTATATGTTTATGAAATGTTATTTTTGTATTATTTTGATTTGTTATAGACATTTGACAATATAACTTACTACGTTACCATGTTTTGCATAACAGCTACCACGTCTGTCAGAAGTGTAAGGGGTAAGGCCAAGTGTAAGAAGTTGAGTGAGCACGTACTTAAGCATGGTCCCTTAGTGCTAAACATCCCAAATAGACACCGGGCACCTATAGGCGATAATGCGTCATGGTTTGCAAGCAAGATTGGGGAGATTATTCGTAACATGTGCGAACTCCATCACGGTGAATGGAAAAAGGTCCCAGCTGAGGAAAAGAACAAGTTATTATTTCATGTTCAGGTATGAATATCAATGTAATGTTTATGAATATGTTTTGTATGAAAAAATAATGTGACACATTTTTTACCATTGTTTTCTTATCTATTATGTATCAGTCAAATTTCGCACTGAATATGGAACGATACGAGCACGTCAAAGCTGTTGAAAATAAATTGGGTCGTGCATATGCTAGGATTCGTTCCAGCTTGTATAGAGACCACTACAAAAAATATTTTGAAGGCATTGATAAAGACGATGATGAGGGGATTGCCAAGGCTAAGGCTATTGGGAGGGAAAACGTGCCAGCAGGATATGGTCCTGAACAGTGGAACCTAATATGCGACTCATTTGATGACGATAAATGGAAGGTAAATATATATTATTATACTGATTAGAAAATTCAGATTGATATAATTTGCATGCACTTGAGGACATTTTATGAATAATTGTGTTTGTTTTTTTCTCCAAATTTTATAGAAAAAGTCTGCACGAAATATAAAAAACAGAAGCAAATTGGAAACAAATCACACAGCTGGCACTTGTTCATTTGTTAACGTCATTTACAAAAAGGTAAGTGTCTCTTTTTTATAATTTAATTAAAGTAACATTATTTAGTGTAAACTTTGATTATATGTATTATGTGTAGGAACAAGAAACAAAAGTGAAGCCCAATCCTGTTGAACTATATGAGGCTACCCATACAAGAAAAAAAGATAAAGAGTTTGTGAACGACAAATGCAAAACTCTATATGTAAGTAAATGTTTACGCTCCGATTATTAAGTTGATTAGTGAAGAACATGAATAGTAAACTTGCATGAAGTATATATTAAACTAAAGCCAACTATGACTTGTGCAGCTTCAGATGCAAGAATTAACAACCAGTGAGGCCTTAGAGGAAGGCAGTGTGGAGGGGACAAGTGTCGAGGACCGAATGCAAGAAATAGTCACACAAGTGCTAGGGGGCCGACGATCTGGTCACGTTAGAGGAATGGGATGCGGTCTTATTCCTACCCCTTTAAGTACTTCATCTCAAGCGTTCACCCACTTCGACAACCATGACGAGTGTAGGAAAAGACAAGAAGATACTCAAAGCGAGCTTCAACAGACTAGAATCGAACTTCATCAGTATAGAGAGAATTTGCAAGCCAACGTTGAGGAAACCAACAAATTGAAAGCCACTGTTGAGTTCTTAATGTCACGTATTGGAGGGTTAGTGAAACTATATCTATGCATTAATTTTACAAAAACACACATACTAAGTAATCGTTAAAAAGCTTATTAATCATTATATGAAATTCTATTCTTCTTAGGTCTGGAGGGAGCTTGCTTGGAGGTGCATCAAGTGAAGCCAACAATTGAGGGAGCTTTGAAATAACCATTTATTTATGATGTACTTTTTGATACCATATTTCAGATTTTTTTTTTGATACTATGTATTTGGATAGTTGTTGGTACTTTCTATTTGCTATTGTGTATTTGAGTATTTGTTGATCGTGATCTGTTTGGTAATGTATATTTGTTGGTACTTTTTATTTGGTTTATATTATGTTAAGATATTCGCAAAATTTTTGGTTCACGAACTTTTGAGTTAGTAAATCTCCCTTGACATGTTTATCAAGGTTAAAGAGCTTTGAGTAAACAATGCAAGGGAGTAATAATATCTTTCTAAATTTTATTTTTAAGTGTATGCAGGATGATAAGAGTACAAGAAAGTTAAACTACCCAAGCAGGTTCTTACTTTAATATGTTTCATGAACAAACACATTTTTAGTATTTCTTTCTCTATCATGTTGGGTTTCATTCTTATTGTCTTGATATCATATATTGGTTCATTGTGGTAGATTACTCAAATTGCTTATGAGGATGAATTGGCAAGGAAGATGATGCAGATAAGTATTTTATTTTGGGTTTTGAAATTTTCCTGGCCATAGATTGTAAAACATATATTTAATAGTTTTCTCCCTTGGCAGGTTTGGTTCATGGGGCAGTTCTCACATATTTTTGATGATTTTGATGAGGTTAGTCATTTTGAGTTACGTTGCTTGTGAGCATTTAGATTAGTTTGAAGATTGTTGTCTGATGTGGTGAAGTAGTGTTAATGCATAGTACTCTTCTCTAAAAGGTGTTAAACTTTTAAACTTTGCCAATATTTGTGGTTTTCGGCTTCTGTTTCCAATGATAGGTGTCGTTTTGTAGTTTTAAGCCATTATTCATGATATGTTTGCCCTTTATATTATATCATTTTCATAATTATAGGATAAAGAGGTATAAGATGTGTTAGTTGTGGTGAATGAATGGGAGAGAGTGGTTGATGGGTTTGTTTTGTTTTGGTGATTGATAGCGTCGAGAAGGAACGAAGCGGCGGGGTGGCTGAGGAAGATGGTGGGAGTAGTGGGGGCGAAGGATTTGCCGGCGGAGCCGTTGGAGCAGGAGTTACGGCTAGGATTGAGAGGTGGGATCATTCTCTGCAATGTGCTCAACAAGGTTTACTCTGGAGCTGTGCCCAAGGTTAGCCTTTTCCTCATCCTTATCTTCATTTAAATTCTGTGTCTTTTTTGTTTTTTCAATTTGGGATGTTTAAGCAGTAGTTTGATTTCTTTTTAGGTGGTGGAAAGTCCATGTGATTCTGCTTTGGTTCTTGATGGGGCCGCATTGTCCGCATTTGGCTGCTGTATTTTATGCACAGAAAAGGAAATATTCTGATAAGTTAGGACCTCAATGGAGCAAGGAGGAGCTTGAGCATTTTTATCAAGCCTATTGGAAATATGGAAAAGACTGGAAGAAGGTATGCCTTTATTTGACGTTGTGTTTTATTTACTCTTTTGGGATTTACTTAATTAGCCATAATTGGTTGTCTTTCATTATATAAGCAGCTTCTAATTTTTGTGGTGTAACTTGATATCTAATTTGGTTATGCATACATATGCAAACATTTTTCATGCTTTCTCCCTGTAATACTGTTTACAATAAAATTTTCTGTTCTAATGAGACAATTTCTAATGTGCTCCAGTTTTGTTTTTGGTCTCTTTTCTATTATTGACTTCTGTGCATATCCAGGTGGCTGCTGTAGTACATAACGGATCCGTTGAGATGGTGGAGGCTCTCTACATTACAAACTGGGTTGGTAGCGTCCATTACTGTTAGATTGATTTATAACTAGAATCCGTAAAATTAAGCACTATTTTCACCTTTCTTGTATAATCTATTGCGCTTTATTTTAATGTAATTGATTTGCATGAACTAATGACCAGGGTATGACCTGGTTTAATATTTCTTTTGTTTTTTTCTTAATACTTGTCACTGCTTTGTCTTGAACGCGTTCTTACAGATTTGAATAAGGGTCATAGTGCTTATTTACTTCTATTAATTGCAAGCTGGAGGATTGAATCTACTAAACCTCTTGGCAGAAAATAGTTTCTTTTGCATCCCAGTTATTAGATAGTTTGGAGCGGGTTTGTCATTCAGTTAATAATTTCTTCTAGTTTTAGTAGTTAGTTATGGTGAGATTCTTGATAACTAAAGTTAATAAATTTGTATGAAATTTGATCTTAAATTCAGAAATGAAACTGGTTTGCATATGTAAGTAATTTGGTTCCCTGGGTCTGGGTCTGGGTCTGCGATCGATCGCACACGATTGTGCGATCGATCGCAACATCACAAACACCTTCTGGTACTGCGATCGATCGCACACATTGTGCGATCGATCGCAAAATCTCGAACACCTTCTGGTACTGCGATCGATCGTACACATTGTGCGATCGATCGTAGATTATTTTTTTTAAAAATTTTTTAGGACAATTAGGGTCCACTTTGTGGACGCTAATGGTTAACTATTAGCGTCCACTTTAAGTCGACGCTAATGGTTAACCATTAGCGTCGACTATGGGTTCCGTTTACATTACCTTTAGGGTCAAAAAATTGTGACTTTTAGGGTCCATAAAGTGGACGCTACAAGTTATCAATAGGGTCGACCCTAAGCCGACGCTGATAGATAGTTTTTTATTTTTATTTTTTTAGGACCATTAGCGTCCACTTTGTGGACGCTAATGGTTAACTAATCAGCGTCCACTTTTATTTGGACGCTGATAGTTAATTTTTTTTTAATTTTTTTAGGACCATTAGGGTCCACTTTGTGGACGCTAATGGTTAACTATTAGCGTCCAATTTAAGTCGACGCTAATGGTTAACCATTAGCGTCGACTATGACTTTTTTTTACATCACTTTTAGGGTCAAAAAATGTGACTTTTAGGGTCGATAAAGTGGACGCTAAAAGTTATCATTAGGGTCGACTTGAAGTGGACGCTGATGATCACACGTATGAGCATTAGGGTCGGACTATTAGCGTCGACACTTTTAGGGTCCAAAAGTCGACGCTGTTGGCAACAGCGTCCACTTTAGGACTTTTAGGGTCGACTTTGAGTCGCCCCTAAAGACCTAATTTCTTGTAGTGGCGGAACGTGGGACTCGTCGTAAAGAACATAATAATTTTTTTTTGTATTTCTAACATTCTTAAAGTCTTATTAAAGGGCCATTAATTACAATATTAGTGCTATAAACTTAGCTTCCAATAGTGCAATTTAAGATAGGAAGAGGTTCATATCTCTTTACTTAACCAGAAATGACAATGAATAAAGGAAACTTTGGTTTTTGGCAAGGATCACCTTATAGCTTGGGGGCTTGGCTATGGTGTAGTTCCGCCCCTAGTTAATAACATATTGCATGGTAGCTTGATCAAAAGATAATTACTAAATAAAAATATAAGTTGCACTTGTGCCTTGTTTTTAATTCAAACTATAATTAATATATTTAAACTGAATAATGTTATTAAATTTGAGCTCTATAATTATTAAATACAAATACAAGTCGCACAAGTGACATACTTTCTTATTATTTCTTAGAACCCCTTGTCCGACCCGTCAATATCACACAGTGGTTTAAGTTTAATCCATAATTTGAGTTTTAAGATTCATTTTCATACAAATTGCATATGTTAGAAAGATGCATGTGATTAAAATAAATTGGGATGCTTGCGCGAGGAACGAGGGTAACGTTGTAAAGAACATAATTGGTTTTTTTTTTTTTTTTTTTTTTGTATTTCTAACATTTTCAATTCTTATTAAAAGTCCATTTATTACAATATTGGTGCTACAAACTTAGCATCTAATAGTGCAATTTAACATAAGATGAGGTCAATATCCCTCTACCTAACAAGAAATGACATTGAATAAAGGCAAATTTTGTTTTGGGAAAGGACGACCTTATAGCTTGGGGGGCTTGGCTATATGATAGTTCTACCCATAGTTAATCAGACATTTCATGATAACATGATCAAAAGTCAACTATTAAATAAAAATACAGGTTGTACTTGTGCCATCTTTTTAATTCAAACTATAATTAATAAATTTGAGCTCTAAAATTATTAAATACGTGTACAGATCGCAAAAGTGACTTACTTTCTAATTATTTCTTAGAACTTCTTGTCCGACGTGTAATCACACGGTGGTTTAAGTTTAATCCATAATTTGAGTTTTCAGGTACTCCACTCCTTTCCATACAAATTGAATACGTTAAAAATATTCATGTGATTAAAATAAATTGGGAGACTTGCACGAGGAAGAAGGGAAATGTTGTAAAGAACATAAATAGTTTTTTTTTTTTTTTTGTGTATTTCTAACATTTTTAAGTCTTATTAAAAGGTCATTAATTACAATATTGGAGATGTCCATATCTCTCTACTTAACATGAAATGACAATGAATAAAGGCAACTTTTGTTTTTGGCAAGGACCACCTTTTAGCTTGGCGGGCTTGCCTGTGGGGTAGTTCCGCCCCTAGTTAATTGCACATTGCGTGGTAACATGATCAAAAGATAATTATTAAATTAAAATCCAGGTTGCTCATGATGTGCCATGTTTTTAATTCAAACAATAATTTATAAATTTTGAGATGAATAATGTTAATAAATTTGATCTCTATAATTATTGAATACAAATAAAGGTTGCACAAGTGACATACTTTCTTATTGTTTCTTACCAATCCTTGTCGGCCAACCAATCATCACACAGTGGTTTATGTTTAATTTATAATTTGGGAGACTTGCACGAGGAACAAGGGAAACGTTGTAAAGAAAATAAATAGTTTTTTTTTTTTTTTTCGTATTTCTAACATTTTTAAGTCTTATTAAAAGATCATTAATTACAATATTGGAGAGGTCCATATCTCTCTACTTAACAAGAAATGACAATGAATAAAGGCAACTTAGGTTTTGGGCGACGACCACCTTATAGCTTGGAGGGCTTGGCTATAGGGCAGTTCCACCCATAGTTAAAAAGACATTGCGTGGTAGCATAATCAAAAGATAATTATTAAATAAAAATACAGGTTGCATTTGTGCCATGTTTTTAATTCAAACCAAAATTAATAAATATGAGCTCAATAATGTTATTAAACTTGAGCTCTATAATTATTAAATGCAAATACTGGTTGCACTAGTGACATACTTTCTTATTATTTCTTAGAACTGCTTGTTTTACCTATCATCACATCGTTGTTTATGTTTAATCGATAATTCGAGTGTTATGGTACTTCACTTCATTTCAAACAAATTGCATACGCTAAAAAGATTCATGTGATTAAAAAAATTGGGAGGGTTGCAAGAGGAACGTGGGACATGTTGTAAAGAACATAATAATTTTTTTTTGTAATTCTTATATTATTCAAGTCTTATTAAAAGGTCATTAAATGCAATATTGGTACTATAAACTTAGCTTCCAATCGTGCAATTTATAAAAGAAAGAGGTCCATATCTCAGTACTTAACAAGATATGACAATGAATAAAGGAGACTTTGGTGTTGGACAAGGGTCACCTTATAGCAGCGGGCTTGGCAATAGGGTAGTTCCGCCCCTAATTAATAACACATTGTGTGGTAGCATTATCAAAAGTTAATTATTCAAGAAAAATAAAGGTTGCACTTGTGCCATGTTTTTAATTCAAATTATAATTAATAAATTTGAGCTGCGTAACTTTAATAAATTTTTGAGCTCTATAATTATAAAATACAAATACGGGTTGTACAAGTAACATACTTTATTATTATTTCTTAGAACTCCTTGTCCGACATTTCATCACATAGTGTTTTAACTTTAATCCATAATTTGAGTTTTAAGGTACTTCACTCCTTCTCATACAAATTGCAAATGCTAGAAAGATTCATTTGAGTAAAATAAATTAGGAGCTAGGCTTGCACTAGGAACGAGGGACGCGTTATAAAGAACAAATTTTTTTTTTTCTTTTGTATTTTTAACATTTTTAACGTCTAATTAAAATGTCATTAATTACAATAATGGTGCTATAAACTTAGCTTCCAATAGTGCAATTTAGCATAGGAAGAGGTCTATATCTCTATACTTAACAAGATATGACAACGAATAAAGCAACTTCAATTTTGGGCAAGGACCACCTTATAGCTTGGGGGTCTTGGCTATAGGGTAGTTTTGCCTTTGAGCTGCGTAACGTTATAAATTTGAGCTCTATAATTATTAAATACAAATACAAGTTGCACAAGTGACATACTTTATTATTATTTCTTAGAACTCCTTGTCTAGCATTTAATCACACGGCGGTTTAAGTTTTATCCATAATTTGAGTTTTAATGTACTTCGCTCATTTTCATACAAATTGCATACGTTAAAAAGATTCATGTGATTAAAATAAATTGGGAGACTTGCACGAGGAACGAGGGATGCATTGTAAAGAACATATTAGTTTTTTTTTTTTTTTTTTGGTAGTTTTAACATTTTTCAAGTCTTATTAAAAGACCATTAATTACAATATTGGAGAGGTCCATATCTCTCTACTTAACAAGAAATGACAATGAATAAAGACAACTTTGGTTTTGGGCAAGGACCACCATTTAGCTTGGCGAGCTTGGCTATAGGGTAGTTCCGCCCCTAGTTAAAAGCACATTAATTGCGTGGTAACATAATCAAAAGATAATTATTAAATAAAAATCCAGGTTGCTCATGTGCCATGTTTTTAATTCATACAATAATTTATAAATTTGAGATGAATAATGTTAATAAATTTGAACTCTATAATTATTGAATACAAATACAGGTTGCACAAGTGACATACTTTCTTATTATTTCTTACCAATCATTGTCCGACCAGTCATTACACGGTGGTTTATGTTTAATCCATAATTTGAGTTTTAAGATACTTCACTCATTTCCATACAAATTGAATACGTTAAAAAGATTCATGTGATTAAAATAAATTGAGAGGGTTGCACGCAGAACATGGGACTCGTGGTCAAGAACATAATAATTTTTTTGTATTTCTAACATTCTTAAAGTCTTATTAAAGGGCCATTAATTACAATATTGGTGTTATAAACTTAGCTTCCAGTAGTGCAATTTAACATAGGAAGAGGTTCATATCTCTCTACTTAACCAGAAATGACAATGAATAAGGGAAACTTTGGTTTTGGGCAAGGACCACCTTATAGCTTGGGGGCTTGGCTATAGGGTAGTTCCGCCCCTAGTTAATAGCATATTGCTTGATGGCATTATCAAAAGATAATTATTAAATAAAAATAAAGGTTACACTTGTGCCTTGTTTTTAATTCAAACTATAATTAATATATTTGAGCTGAATAATTTAAAAAAATTTAAGCTCTATAATTATTAAATACAAATACAAGTTGCACAAGTGACATACTTTCTTATTATTTCTTAGAACCCCTTGTCCGACCCGTCAATATCACACAATGGTTTAAGTTTAATCTATAATTTGAGTTTTAAGGTATTTCATTCATTTTCATACAAATTGCATGCGTTAGAAAGATCCATGTTATTAAAATAATTTGGATGCTTGCACGAGGAACGAGGGTAACGCTGTAAAGAACATAATTGATTTTTTTTTTTTTAACATTTTCAATTCTTATTAAAAGGCCATTTATTACAATATTGGTGCTATAAACTTAGATTTCAATAGTACAATTTAACATAAGATGAGGTCAATATCTTTCTACCTAACAAGAAATGAGAATGAATAAAGGCAACTTTAGTTTTGGGAAAGGACCACCTTATATCTTGGGGGGCTTGGCTACTAAATAGTAACATGTCAGAAATTGACACGTTGCTAAACTGTCCTTACTAATCGAAAGGTTTTTTGTAGTGGGTCGATCCAAAGTCCCTTTTTGTTGAATTTTCGGTACAAACAAAGTTTTAGGTTTGTATGATTAATTAGTTGGAGATGAAGGGGAGTGGTTAGGATTTACTTCTAACTACCCAAAAGAAAACAAAAACAAAAAGATGTGACGTACTAACTACCCAAACCAAAAAAAAAGAAAGTGACGTACTTCAAATTGTGTCGTGTGCATAAGTAAAAAGTTTTGTCATCTCCTGTTAAAGATATTATCCTGAAGTATTTCTTTCCAAATGAATACCAACTCTTTTCTCTTTTAGGCGTGTTTTTTTTTTTTTTTTTTTTAAATAATAATAAAAAGCGATTATATAATATTAAGTAAAAAAAAAAAAAAAATTAGGGTCTGTTAGGCAAATTATTTTGCCTTAGATACTGCCACACAAGGATTAATATGATATAAAGTTTTAAATTTTTTATTTTGAAAAATGAAAAAGTTTTGTTTTATAGTTTTTTTTTTTTTTTTTTTTTAAATAGTAATAAAGAGTAAATAATGTGATATAAAAGTGAACAAAAAATTAGAATATTTTAACGTTAATTTTTTTTTTTTTTTTAGGAAAAATAGACATGAACAATAAAAAAAAAATAAAAAAAATAAAAAGGACATAATGGTTTGTCAAATGGACCCTTAATTTTTTCGTATACAAATGTGAAGAAATTTTATTTTGGAAAAATTACAGTTTACCTCCCAAAGTTGACAGCGTTTTTCAATTCGAACATCAAAGTTTCAATTTTTGCAATCCACCCCCACAAAGTTCCAATTTTTTTTCAATTCAACCAATATTATCCCAAAATTCTCATATTGCCCCTGATTTTTTTTTTTTTTTTTTTTTTATGAAAAAGAAAAAAAAAATTTGGGGGTGCAAAAATGGCTAGATGGCCAAAGGGGTGGCCATCTAGCCACCCCCTAGGGTCATGGGGGTGGTTTCGGCCACCCCCATAGATTTTTTCAAACTGGAGGTGATGATTCAGTTTTTTCTCAAATCTAAGGTAATAGTTTTGTCATGTTTTAAAGCCTAGGAAAAAAAAATTAAAAAACCTCAAAACTCAAGTACCAAAAAAATTATTAACCCTAAAAAATAATTATAAAGTTAAAATATTTTAAGATCGTCCCTTTTAAGAAAAAATGAGAATGGAAGAGATTTGCCAAACTTTTTTGAAGGAAAAGTTTAACTTCTGTTTTGGTAGGTAGCTAGTACCTCGCATCTTTCTTTTATCATTTCTTTTTCACCCATGTTTTATGTATTTAGCGTTGTATTAATTTCTTTGGGTAGATGTCTTTAAGGAGGGACTCAATTAGTTGAGGATCATACCTTATAAAATAAAAGTAGTTAGTTCAAATATTCTTTTCTCTATTATTTTTCAACATGTTAAAAAAAAAAAAAAAAAAAAACTTTTCTCCGTAAACTCCACCTGCACTAGCATCTAAAATACGTGAAATGGATCGCCAGGAACAGAAATCTATCACATGTCTGCGTGACTATATATGGACAATAAGGAAGGAGATCTAAAGCAACTAAATAATTAATTTTTTTTTTTAATTGAAGTTTTTGAGGCAAGTTATAATTTAATATAGTATTATAATAGAGGTTAGGAGCTAATACCTTTACTCTGTCAATTTAGTCTATTTTAATTAAATATTTTATGCATTAAAATATTTGACTTATGTCAAATATAAGGATCATTTGTTAATTATTGTATAGTATGAATTTGTATACTTATGACTTATATCATATCATATAAGTATAATTTGTTATTATATAATTATATGATTTAATGATCAATTGATCATGTTATGATTATAAATATTAGGAAAAAATCCACTTTATCCTCCTGAAGTTTCAGAAGTTTTTCAATTTGAACTCCAAAGTTTAAAAATTGGCAATGTACCCCTCCAATGTTTCAAAAATTTTTAATTTAAACCTTCCGTTCCTAATTTCCATTAAATTGGACGGAATTTTTTTTAAAAAAGCCTGAGGTTAATTACGTAATTTTAGAGATTTCCATCTAATTTGACGGAAATTAGTAACGGAAGGTTTAAATTGAAAATTTTTGAAACATTGGGGGAGCACATTACCAATTTTTAAATTTTGGAGTTCAAATTAAAAAACTCCTAAAACTTCAAGGGGGTGAAGTGGATTTTAACCTAAATATTATTATTATTATTATTATTATTATATAATAAAAGCGGTTAACGGTTAGCGGTTTTAAAAGAGTCAATAACGACTACTGGTTAGGAAGATTAGCGGTTATTGGTTAAGGTGGTTAGCCGCCCGCCTTATCACCCCTAGTGTTCGTCGGTTCGAGCCCATATGTGAGAAATAATATTAAAATGTTGATTAAATTATTAAATTTATTTCTGCTTATTATTATAACATTTTGGGACAAATAGTCATTTAACAAACACTCATCCACATTAGGTTCATCTATAGGAAACCACGTTCATGAGCTTAAACATTTAAAACAAGTGGGCTATTTATCTATAAAATCCTCATATATATGGGAAAGGCTCATCTATATATATATATATATATATATATATATATATAAAGGAGGTGAATACTTGATCGTTATATTGTTGGCTACTAGAAGTCCTTTGAGGTCTACTCATTTTTTGTAAAATGATAGGCTGAGATTGAGAACCCCGTTGCAATTTGAGTACCCATCCCCGGCCAGTTGCAATTTAATCTGGAAAATTGCAACTGGGTACTCAAATCTCATCTGATCAGTTTACAAGAAATGAGTAGACCTCAAAGGCCTTCTAGTAGTGGACAAGATAACGATCAAGAAGTATTCAACTGCTTTAAATCATATTATAATGATGGAAAATGTTAGGTGCTCTTCTAGTGTTTTTCTGGTGTCTTTCCAACTATGATGTAACTTTTAAAATCACTAATAGATTAAAAGTCAATAATAATAATCTCAAATTCAAAGGTGATTTTAAAAGCTACATCACAGATGGGAGGACACTAGGAGAACACTAGAAGAACACCTAGCATTTACCATGTATCATTAGATGAGCATGTCATATGAGGATTTTATAGATGCACTTAATGTGAGTGAGTTGACTTGTTTGAAAAGTTTGAGCTCATAAACCTGTCCCTATAGATGAACATAATGTGGGTGAGTGGCTATTAAATGACTATTTGTCTCAAAAGCTTATGCCGATAAGAAGAAAGAAATTTAATCATTTAATCAACATTTTAATACTCTCCCTTAACTATGGGCTCGAGCACTAACACGAAAAATATTTATTTAAATAAAGTAAATTCACAGAGTTAAGGTACCAACTCTTGACCTCCATTTTAATACCATATTAAATTATCATTTATCTCAAAAATTTAAATTTTTAAAAAAATATATATTTAATTATTTAATGGTTTAGATCTCCTTTTGTTGTCCATATGCAGTCGCGCAGAGAGTCTCTGCAGGAAATATTTTTGTTTTATTTTTTTGTTTTTATTTTTTAAACGTCGAACTACAATTCGTTTTGAGAAAAATCTCAAATTTAAAAAACTCTTAATTTTAGCCCTCAAAATTTTAATTTGATACAATTTACCCTCATCCGTCAATTTTTACCCTTAAACCCTATCGAAAACCCCTAAAAAGCTTAAATTAATCGATTTACATTTTAAAAAACTAATGAAAAAAATGAAGTAAAAAAAAGGTCACCATGGGTCACCTTGTGATTTTTATTTTATTTTTTTATAATAACTTTAATTTTTTTAATTTTCAATTTGAAAATAAGAGTAAATTTATAATTTTATAAAAAAGTCAAGACTATAATGGTCATTTTATTACTTTTAACGTTTAAAAGCGTGGTACATTGCATCACATTGAAAATTAAAAAGGTGAAATTGAGAATTTTTGAAATTTAGAAGGATTTCTCAAAACGCGTGGCATTTTAAGAGTTTAAAGTGAAGTTTTCAAAAAAATAAAAAATGATAAACTTCACTTTAGATCCCTGAACTACCATGCGATTTGACATACCCCCTCGAACTTTGAAACCTCTTAATTTGGATTCCTAAACTTTCAATTGTAGTCAATTTGAACCCATCCGTCAGATTTTAAACGTTAAAAGTGATACAATAACGTTTATACCCCTGACTTTTTTATAAAACTTCAAATTTGTCCTTAATTTCAAATAAAAAATAAAAAATATACATTATAAAATAAAATAAAAAATTCACAAGGTGACCCACGGTTGGGCCACCTTGTGACCTTTCTAAATTTTTTTTTTTCATTTTTTAAAAGTTTTTTTTTTTTTTTTTGATTTTAACGGCAAAAATTGATAAAAATGGTAAATTGACTGCAATTGTTTAAGAGTCCTAAGTAAAATGTTTCAAAGTTCGAAAAAAATATCAAATCACTTGATAGTTCAAAAACTTAAAATAAAGTTTAAAAAGAAAAAATTTAGTACTTCTACCATTTTTTAAAATTATACATTCCTTTGCGGAATAGAACTAATGGACAATATCGTTCACAGGTAAAGACCATTTTTGACTTTTACACACGAGACAACTTGCAGTAGGTAAAATTTTTTTTTGGGTAGGTAGTACGTAAATTATTTTCTTTTTCTTTTTCTTTTGGGTAGTTAGTACGTCACATCTGTTAAGTCCACACCTAGGTCTCACTGGTTTAAAAAATGAACTCGAAAATTGTACTAATAATATTATTATTATTATTATTATTTTTTTAAGCTCTTGTAATTTAAAAACTTTGTAATTGAAACATTATTTATGATATCTACAACAAATTTAGTCAAATCATGTCTCTATTCGTTACTAAATCCTTAATTTTTTGACTTTTTTATTTCCACTACTAGTATTGTATCAATCGCAATCTCATTTCGCTGCAATTACCATAGTGACAATTATTCTTTATGTTTGATGACTCGAAAATTATACTTAATTATCTACTTTTGACTATTATTGACTAGATCTTTTGTGATGCTCTAAACCGCTCTTTATAATTAAATATAATTATTATTGATTTTTTTTTAGAAGACACTTTAAAATAACAATTTTGCTAAAATTTGTTACAATAAGCTTTTATATAAAAGTTCTGTATCACTTTGTAAGATTTTTTATTATTATTTTTTTCTCTCATTTATCTCTCCTCTCCCTTAAAGTAACAATAAAAAATAATGAAAATTTATTTAAAGAAAGTAGAGAGTTGAGAAGATTAATGAAGAACTACAATACACTAGAAGATTAGAGAGTTGAGAAAATTTACTCTCTAATAGATATTTCTATTAGAGAGTAAAAAATTAGTAGCTAAAATACAAAAAATTGTATTTTAAGTAGTTAAAATGACCATTATTACTAGACATGCTCTTTACCTGGTTTAACTTCAATTTTAATCAAGTGCATATAAAAGGAAAAAAGTTATACTATATATATAATAATTTTATTATGATTTTTTTTAAGGCTAACTTTTGAGTTCTATAAAATTTGTATACAAAAATAAGAAATTATTTGATTACAAAAAACAAAAATGAAATCTTAAATTTAGAAAAAAAAAAAAAAAAAAAAAATCCCCCAATGTTTTACTTGTTTTTCAATCTTGTATCTAATATTTAAAAATTGGCAATATACTCCAACCATGGTTTTCTCTTACGAAAGTTATTTTAAAGACTTAACTGCCCCTATATTTTTGAAAAAAAAAAAAAAAAAGGGTGGCTGTAGCCATCCCGTGGGCCATTTGGGGGTGGCTCGTCAGTCCCATTCCGGCCAGATGAGGGTGGCTGGGGGGTGGATTGGCCACCTCCGAGCGATTTTTGGTAGGACTGCCAAAACAGGTATTTGGCAAATAAACAAGTATATGTTTATCCTATGTATGTAACTATTCTTTATGACGCCTAGATGAACCTTATTATAAAAAAACATACATAGGATAAATAGGTCTTAAACAGGTCATGACAAGTACCTGTTTTGCCAGCCCTAATTTTTAGGTGTGGCTCCTCAAGTAGTTTTCGGGGGTGGCCGAGTCACCCCTCAAGCAGTTTTTAGAAGTAGCTCAGCCACTCACCTCTATGTCACATCACACAAAAATCTAAATTTTTTACGATGACTTTGTCACCTTCATAACTTTTGGATATGATTTTTCAGAACGGTATGCTTTGTGATGTAAGAACTTTATGCTTATGAAATTTCATGAATGGAAGTTCCATATTTAAAAAAAAAAAAAAAAAAAAAATCGAGAGTAGTTGCCCTCTCATTTAGAATTATGTTATTTTCAATCATTTTTATTTGAATGTAATATATGTGTCAAAAACAAATCTAATTATAAAAAAGTCAGGACTATAATAGTCATTTTATTACTTTTAACGTTTAAAAGCTGACCGATGTATATTGCATCAAATTGAAAGTTTAAAAGACGAAATTGAGAATTTTTTAAATTTAGAAGGATTTTCTCAAAATGCGTGGCATTTCAAGAGTTTAAAGTGAAGTTTTTTTTTTTTTTTTTTTTTTTTAAAAAAAAATAAATAAAAATTACACATCAATTTAATAAGTCTCTCCAAAAAAAAAACAAAAAAACAAAAAAAAATTGGGATACTTCACTTTAGATCCCTGAACTACCATGCGATTTGACATACACCCTCGAACTTTGAAACCTCTTAATTTTGATTCCTGAACTTTCAATTGTAGTCAATTTGAACCCATCCGTCAGATTCTAAACGTTAAAAGTAATACAATGACGTTTATATCCCTGACTTTTTTATAAAATTTCAAATTTATCCTTAATTTCAAATAAAAAATAAAAAATATACATTATAAATTAAAATAAAGAATTCACAAGGTGACCCACAGTGGGGCCACCTTGTGATCTTTTAATTATTATTTTTTTTTCATTTTTTTAAAGTTTTTTTAATAAAAAACATTAAAGGGTAATTTTGTCTTTTTTGAAATTTTAACTGCAAAAATTGATAAGAAATTGACTGCAATTGAAAGTTCAAGAGTCTTAAGTGGGAGGTTTCAAAATTTGAAAAAATATATCAAATCACGTGATAGTTCATGAGCCTAAAATAAAGTTAAAAAAAAAAAATTAATACTTCTACCATTTTTTAAAAATTATACATTCCTTTGCGGAATAGGACTAATGGACAGTATCGTTCACACGAAATGACAAACTTTTGACTCTTACACACGAGACAACTTGCAGTAGGTAAACTTTTTTTTTTTTTTTTTTTTTTTGGGTAGGTAGTACGTAAATTATTTTGTTTTACTTTTTCTTTTGGGTAGTTAGTACGTCACATCTTTTAAGTCCACACCTAGGTCTCACTGGTTTAAAAAATGAACACGAAAATTGTACTATTTATTTTTTTAGCTCCTTACAATGCCAAAAATGTAATTTAGAAACTTCACAAATCAAACATTATTTATGATATACATAATGGTTTTTCGGACTATTATAAGACAATATCTATGAAAAGTCACTGTCTTAATCAATTTTAGATCTACAACAATTTTGTCAAATCACGTCTCTATTCGTTACCAAATCCTTGATTTTCAGGCATTTTTATTTCTGCTATTAGTACTGTATTAATTGCAATTCTCTTTCGCTGCATTTACCATAGTGACAATTATTCTTTATGCTTGATGACTCGAAAATTATACTTAATTATATACTTTTGACTATTATTGACTAGATTTTTTGTGATGCTCTAAACTGCTGTTTATAATTAAATATAATTATTATTGATTATTTTTTTTTAGAAGACACTTTAAAAAAACAACTTTGCTAAAATTTGTTACAATAAGCTTTTATATAAAAGTTCTGTATCACTTTGTAAGACTTTTTATTCATTTTTTTTCTCTCATTTCTCTCTCCTCTCCCTTAAAGTAACAATAAAAAATAATAAAATATTATTTAAAGAAAGTAGAGAATTGAATAGATGTTTCTATTAGAGAGTAAAAAATTAGTAGCTTAAAATACAAAAAATTTGTATTTTAAGTAGTTAAAATGACCATCATTACTAGACATGGTCTTTACCTGGATTAACTTCAATTTTAATCAAGTGTATATTAAAGGAAAAAAAAGTTATATTATAAAATAATTTTATTAAGAATTTTTTTAAGGCCAACTTTTGAGTTCTATAAAATTTGTATACAAAAATAAGAAACTATTTTATTACAAAAAAAAAAAAAATGAAACCTTAAATTTAGAAAAAAAAAAAAAAATCCCCCAATGTTAATTTTACATCTTTTTCAATCTTGTATCTAATATTTAAAAATTGACAATATACTTCAACCACGGTTTTCTCTTACAAAAATTATATTAAAGACGTAACTGCCCCTATATTTCTGAAAAAAAAAAAAAAAAAAAAAAACACCAAAAAAAAGAAGAAAAGGGCGGCTATAGCCATCCTGTGAGCCATTTGGGGGTTGCTCGTCACCCCCATTCCAGCCAGATGAGGGTGGCTGGGGGGTGGATTGGCCAGCTCCGAGCGATTTTCGAGTGTGGCTCCTCAAGTAGTTTTCGGGGGTGGCCGAGTCACCCCTCAAGCAGTTTTTAGGAGTAGCTCAGCCACTCACGTCTGTTCTCCCCCAAAATTGCTATTGGGGAGGCTCGGTCACTCCCAAACACCTGGAGATGGTTGATATAATAATTTAATAACTCAAGAATAAATACAAAAAACGAAACATAAAATATCCAATGGTCTGAATAAATTAATAAAAATCCAAACTTTTGACCTTACCATTAACTAATGATGAGGATTTTTTGAGAGATATTAGTCTTTATTAATGTACACCTCTATGTCACATCACACAAAAATTCAAATTTTTGACGATGACTTTGTAACCTTCATAACTTTTGGATATGATTTTTTAGAGTGGTATGCTCTGTGATGTAAGAACTTTATACTTATAAAATTTCATTAATGAAAGTTCCATATTTTTCAAAAAAAAAAAAAAAAAAAAAATCAAGAGTAGTTGCCCTCTCATTTAGAATTATGTTATTTTCAATCATTTTTATTTGAATATAATATACGTGTCAAAAACAAATCTAATTATCAATATAAAGTCATATAATCACTAATGTTTTAACCATTAAAATGCCATTATAATTAACTCAATAATAACATGTACATAAAATAACCATGGATCCTTAAACAGTAATCTTAAAAAAAAAAAATGAAAAGGCATATTTGTAAGACTAGATTAATTGACGGAATTCCCTATGTATTTTTATTGTTGTGTATGCTTAAGCGCTTTTATGACATGAAGTTAGGTAATTTCAATTAGTTTAAAATTTTAGAAGTAGAATTAATATTTTAAAAATAATATAATAAGGAAAATAGAAGAATATAAAGTCTAGCTAAATTAATTGTTATCATTTATTTTAGAAACATAATCTTTTTTATATATCGTTTTTTATATTTGTTCTTGAGTTATTAAATAATTATATATATACACCCAAATTAATGTTGCATGTCATGAATCAACTACATAGAAAAAAGATTAAGTTGGCCAAAAAAGCTAGAATATATCATAAATACCCATATTAATATTCCTTCTGATTAGAAAAAATATATATATTCCTTCTGGTTGATACAATGAATCCATTATAGGACAAGACATATTTGAATAAATTAATTCAAAAAAATATTGGTTGATTGCATACTATAAATCATTAAATTGTGGGAGTTAAAAAGCAAAAAAACAATTCAATAAGAGTATAACGGTATACCTTGAACTGCTATAAGTTCATGGAAATGCTGCGGCAACTTAAATCACAGCTTTTTGAAGGCCTATATATATATAAACATTATTATGCACAATTTTCAAACACCAGCCATTGTTTTGTGTTCTTGGAGAATGTTTTTGTATCCCAATATAGGCCTTCGATCGACCCTCATTAACTCACATAAAATTAAATATTTAGCCACACAAGTTTCAGGTTGTAGAGGTCAACGCTTGATACAATAAAATGACCGAAGTTCTAAAATACAAGTGATCAGTTGACTTCATTTCCAAAATTCTTGTGTTTATTTTATTTTATACTTTGCTTGATTTGGTGAAATTGTGTGTGGTTTGTTAAATTTGAATTGGTTGTGATTGTTGGAAAAACATCTATCATCTTCTTCTACGTATTATTTGGGATAATTGGGCACTTTTCATGAATGATTGTTACTTTTTTTTTTAAAAAAAAATGAATCACACTCTTACTTTCATTTGAAATTCTTAATCATCTAATCCAACACACGTTTTCTCTCAACTCTTATGGACCAACCCTAAAATGTATTTAATTATCACAAAGAAAATATCATAAATACTCAAAAAAGAGACAAGCGAAAAAAATAAATGATTAAGCCATTCCGGCCTCTTGACTGAGTATCCCAGAATAAAAAACAACCTTTGCTCTTGTCAATAATTCTAACGTACGACGTTGTTGGGCTGTTGGCAAATGGTATATATATCCTCCCCTGGCACCAAGCCAAATATGTTTTATAGCAAAATGAACCAATTTTAGTTAATTCAATTTCTATCATTTGGATATAACGAATCAAACTCGTACATTTTCACCAGTTTGAAGACTTCTTAAATCAGCTTCCATATGAAGAAGGTGAGAGACGAGAAATTCATTCTGAAAGTAGAAAATAGAAAGTTGCTGTAACGAGGCTCTTTTTGGAACGGAGGGCATCGTCAAGCTCAATCCTCTATCTATTCCATGGGACAAGCAGCAGAATTGAAATTATATTTGTAAAATGCTGAGTTTTGAAAGGAAAACTAGGTTTGAGAAATAGCATATTATTGCATATTTTATGACATGATGAGATTTGTTATGTTGATATAATATAATGTATCAAATATGCATGTAAATGAAATTATCCCCTTACTAGCTAAAGTAATGTACAACGCGTCAGAGTGATAATATTATCTTGCAACACTCGGTAATGTCTTTTACGTATTGATTTGGCTTTCTATTTTATTATATCTTCCTTATAAGAGTATTTTTTTTCTTACCATTTTTTGAAAATTCATAATAGATTTGCTTAAACACGTTTTTATTTGTTTTGGGCTACTACCGCATGGTGCGGTAGTTTTGAACTACCGCACCTAAGCCGGAGAATATTATGAGCATGCAATCATAATATTCTCACGCAAAGTCATGATTAGTGACAGTCATATATACATGCCAGTTAAGGCAGGCATAAAATACTTTTTTATCCATAATTTATGGTTTAAATCCCTTTGTCCATCTACCACATAACACATGCACCCTCAGCATATCCCTTCCTTAAAACCCAGTGTTAAGTTCGAATAATGAAGTCTCTTCGAGGGGGTGGAACCAGGAGTTTTGGTGTGGGGACAGACTTTTTTTTTTTTTTTTTTTATCGATAAGTTAGGAATATTGACTTATATAAATACAAAAACACATATATAAATATAATTTATCTATGTGTGTTCGTGCTTGTTTATATAAAATAAAAAGATATAACCTTTAAATTTAATTTCATAGCATGACAAACACACAACAATATATAAAGTGGTTATGGAGTTTTTATTAAGAATACATTAGTATACATAGTTGAACACAACTTTAGCCCAAAAGCCTAAGCTAATGGGCTAAGGTCCACTTAGGTATATTAAGCATTCTTTTCTTTTATATTTTCTCAATGTGAGATACAACAGTCACAAGTGCATTCACAACAAAAATAAACTAAACACGATTTATAGAGTTCAAGAAAAATGGTACAAAAAATAAATATTGTAAACCCAAATGACTATAGAATAATCACTCAAAAAATAAATAAAAACATATGTTTTCTTCATATTCCACACTTTTGCACAAAAAAACACAAATAAATGCAAGGAAAAACGAGATGTGGGGAAGATGACTAAAAGAAAAAGAATATAAACGAAATAACACGTAATATATTAATTTTGAGGGGACAAATATATTATTTTTGTGGGAACAAATTCATAATATATATATATATTATAAAGAATTGTAAAAAAAATTGGGGAAAGATTCGTTCTCCACCCTTACACTTGGTCTGCCCCTGTCTCTGCGTATAGGATTGCAATTACAAAAAATGATAAAGGCACAAAAAAAAAAAAAAACTGCCAATGGAGGAGAGAGAGCCTTAAACTAGAGAGAAAAAGAAAAATTTGGTCTAAAAGTTGGACCAAAGTTAGGTTTAAGTTGTGGCTATATCACACCTCTACAATTATTCAATTACAATAGTCTTAAGAAAAAGATGTGTGATAAAGTCACAACTTAAACCCAACTTTGGTCCAACTTATAGACTAAATTTCTCTTTTTCTCTCTAGTTTAAGGCTCTCCCTCTACTCCACATGCAATTTTTTATTTTTTATTATTATTTTTTTAACTTAAAAGAAAAGTTGGGCCAAAGTAGGATTTAAGTTGTTCATTTATCAATTTCCTAAGAAAAAAAATAAGAAGAAAAGAAATGAAAAGCAGCTCATCGCCATTGACTTTGTGACACTTAATGATGCTCTCTTACCTAGGTTTTTTTACTATAAATTCTCAAGGCTAGGGCTGAGAGAAACATGTACTGCAGTTGCACTCCTTCAGGTTGGATTGATTTGTCGAGGGAGAGTGATTATCTTCTCTATACAGGTATATATTTCTTTGTCTAATACTACTCTTTACATCATGAAAGCTAATCAAATTCTTTTGGAAACCCTCAAACAAAAAATGATGTGGATTTTTGGGTTACAGTTATTTTATTGTGGAAGAACGTCCCCAGCAGTGTTTTTTTGGTTTAAAATGGCATATTGAAATTATGTTGAAATTTGTCTAAGGATTATATATATATATATATATATATATATATATTTATATTCTAAGTAAATGGGAAATAGGTTACAAAGGAGGATTCCCACTCTTGATTCGAATGGAATAAAGAATGAGAAATTCTATGGGAATGGTTCCGAACACAAGATAGGAAGCGGTTCATTTAACTAAAACATGTGCCCAGTAATTAGCACATCATAACACTTTCGAAGCATTCCAATTTTGAAAGGAAGATATATTTGATAAAGAATAATTTATCTATTGCATGCAGGTGAAGCGCGCGTTTCACATGCTGAAATCCTTATATAAAAAAAAACCAGAAAAATAGTCAAAACAAAAATAAATTTTCTATATTTTCTTAATTTTAGTATACATATATTTCAATATTTCACCTGAGCCTAGTTCCTTAATATGTCATCTTCTTTTGTTGGCAAAGGTTCAGTGAGGTCCTGTGTACTTTAGCATCGGCTGTGATGAAATGGGGTTCCATATTTTCGATTTTATGTCGACTTTTATCTTTAATTTTTATATAATCATACAATTTATAGAGTATTTAATTAGATAAATAATATTAATTTGTGGACTTTAATACAAGTGTCATATAATTTGATGTGTCAATGCAAATTAGTCCTTGGATCAGTACTCACAAAAGAAAAAAAAAATAAAAAATTAAAGGCTAATTTTTCTCTGCCACGTTATCTTAGTTGTATGACACTCGTATAAGAATCTACCAAATAGTATCAGTGTTAATTATATTGAGGTAGAGTTTTAGTAATCTTTTTACTTTTTCCTAATATTGTCTTTTCCTTTAAAAATAATCTTAAACATGAGAACCAGTCTAGAACTAAGGAGGAAATTGTTAAGAGAATAATTTGGGAAATCAGAGCTAGAATGTTAGCTAAGGGCGATTCTAGAGGTGCATGCATGGCAAATTAATTTGGAGCTGTGTAGAAGTTGGAACTTTCCACAGGAAATTCTTAGTGTAGCAATCTAATTTTGTTACTGCACTAGTCAATGGGCTTCATATGTCCTGTTGGTTACTGTCTTGCTGGCAGTGTTTTAGCTGTTTGCTTGGTTTGGTTTCTGCTTAGTTTGTCTGCTGTTTACAGTGTTTTCCAGATCTTTCTAGAGGGTTTTATTGAGTGTGTTTGCTTTCATAAAAGGTTTCATTCATAAAAAAAAAATAAATAAATAAATTAAAAAAATATATATATATTGGTAAAAGACAAATCAGTGAAATAACAGCTTAAGTTTCCCAAAAACCATAGCGTAGGATTAAAATATTTTTCCGCACGTACGGTCAAGTGAAAAGCTTACACATGTGTTTCCTTTTTTCTTTATTGGGATGTAGAGAGTAGCGTCACTAAGAAAGATAATTTTTTTTCGTGCGGACATGTAAATAAAAAAAAACAAAAAAAAAAACAAAAAGTAGTAGATGATTGCTTCTTTTGATGCTGCCATTCACATTTTTCTCTGTACACGAATTTTGATAATTGAGAATGAAAACCAGGGAAAAAAAAAATAGAAAAACTAGATATTATAATAATTTTTTAAAGAAATTAAGGCACAAATCCGACTTCTTGAAGTTTTTTTAAATATGTTAGCAAACTTTCACATGGATTTATTTTCTCAATTTACACTTAAGTAATCAAATTGTCTTTCTAAATTTTTATATTTGGACTTTTCTTTTAATCTAAGTTATATTAATTAGTTGATGAGTATATATACATTCTTTATATATTTTTAATCTTGTAAACTATATAATTGTAGTTCAAGTGTTGATTATCATATAGAAAAATCAAAATATTAAAAACTGTCTAAAATAAATTAACATAAATTACATTTTTATGTTCGCAATGGTAGTTAAATAATGTTTAATTATTTAATCATTTTGTTACTTATATGTTTTAATAGTTTCAACAATCAATTTTGGTTTCAACTCTTTTATCCTTTTAATTTTGCTCCTTCTAAACTAAAATTATAGACATATCAATGATATCATTGACTTTGTTGAGCATTATTAGTTTGGTGCCATTCGCGACGTTGGGTGTTTGTGCTAGACCAATTACACTTGCTGATTCTACAAGGGCAAAATGGATACACCAGTTAAGAAGACTCATGACTCGAAAGGCAAGTACTCAATCCAAACAACTGGTTTTTCCTTTCAATCATCAGCTAGTTGTCATATTGAAACTTCGGATATGTGTGCGTGTGTTTGCATATATATATATATATATATATATATATATATAGGACTTGTTGAGCATTATCTGGTGCCATTCGTGATCTCGGGTATTGGTGGGACAAGCACTAGCACCAAAGAATGTGTATCATCTGGTTCATAAATTGTTATGATATATATATCGTTTAAGGTGTCAGTAGTACTCTAAATAAAGAAAGAATGTTAATATTAATTTGTTATTGAACATACCAGAGGACAAGACTCCTGACTTGGTTACGGAGTTGGAAGCCATCGTGAATAAACTTGTTAAAAATACGCTCGACACATTCAAAATGGAGTTGAAAGCCATATTGGAGAGTAAATATGCCATGATCACTAACAATGTTGGCATATTTTAACAGTGTGCTGTAGTTTTAAATACAGCACACAATTAGCCGGATCCATTCGTGATGCATGTTGGGCGTCTGAACGAGACTGATCTTAATTAATTAGCTATTGGTAAGACATGTGAGCAATCCGTGTGTCGGTGTGTGCGTGTTTGCATGTATCATCTGGTTAATAAGTTGTTAGGTTATGACGTTTAAGGTGTCAGTTGTACTCGATCTAAATTAAGAAACAATGTTAACGTTAATTTGTTATTGAATATACCAGTGAATACTACTCCGGACAAGACTCCTGAGTTGGTTACGGCCATGAAGAAACTTGTTGACGATACGCTCAAAGAATTCAAAACGAAGTTGGAAGCCATGGTGAAGAAATATGCCATCACTGAGAAGTAAGGGAAACCACCTAGTGGCTACAGATGAGGATTAGACTTGTGCTGTTTGAACATTTATATATAAGCAAGTAATTCTATATATATATATCCTGTTTATTTTAGTTTCTATTTTATTAATACATTCACTATTTTATTTTAGGGCGGCTGGACAACGAAGTTGACGGAGTCAGCGTCCTTTATCAACCTACCTGCATGTGTGCTTGTGTTTACCTACTTATAATGTGTCTCCATTTTATTTTCATCTGTCCTACAAGTCATGTAATGTAAAAGTAAGACTCCATCTACATTCTGGTGTCAACTGCATGCCGTGGAAGAGAAGTATACGCCCATTGTGCCAAGCTTCTATATATATATATATATATATATGGGACTCTTGATAGAAGATCACCGGGGAGTCCAGGCTTACTACATGCAATCACTCTTCATATATATAAGCAGCTGCAGACGGAATAGAGATTACATGGTTGTCTTCCAAATAAATGTTTATCATTTCTTTTGTAATCTTTTAGTTTGTCGTTTTCTTCAATAAGCAGGTAGTAGACTACTTATAAATGATGTATTTCAGTTCTAGCTGGAAGGATCATTGAATGAAATTATAGTATTTTCCTATCCCTGTGAGATGAGACTTGTAGCGCCCGCCCTGATTTTAGTTCCTGATTTAAGACATCTTAACCTGATATTAAGATTATGTTGATATAAATGTTGCGCACAATATTAACTTTCGAGGAATTTAATGGATTATATGAATATTTACATAAATAAATATTAGTCGGTGGATCTTATTTTATAAGCCCAGTTTTATTAGTAAGGAGATTATATTGGGCTCTAATATTATTCTTGGGTGATTAAATGATAAGATTTTTTTTTTTTTTTTTTTAATTTTTCTTTTCTTAGGAAAAAGTCATATTTCATTTCCTCAATGACAAGTTTGTTAATACAAGAGGGAAAGTTCTCAAGCCAAAGATGTTCTTGGCCTAGAGTAAATGCCAGCTTAGCTAAACAGTGGGTCACTGAATTCCCCCTCCTTGTTATATGAAGCACCCTCCATTCCAACTGTTGAAATAACTAAAGAAGACTAGAGAATATAGGGATAAACTGAATATTGTATTTCTGTGTGTTTAGAACTGTATACAATGAGGCCTATTTATAGTTGAATAAGGCCAGATAAAATAGGAATTACAATCAAGGAATTAATGTACAATATTACAGAATAATATCAATGTATATACAGGGAAAATATATCAAATCAGCAATTATGCTGATTGTCAGCAATTATGGTGATTATCAGAATATAATCAGAATATATTCTGATTATATTCTAACATCCCCCCTCAAACTCAATGTGGTAATGTAGATGCCAACTTGAGTTTGGAAACAAGATCACGGAACCGTCCAGGTGGATGTGCTTTGGTGAACACATCGGCCAACTGATCAGCGGAAGCAATGGGACAGAGACGGAGGGTCCCCTGCAAAAGATGATGGCGCACAAAATGACAGTCGATCTCAATGTGTTTAGTACGTTCATGAAATACATCATTATGCGCAATTTGAATCGCACTTCGATTGTCACAAAAGATAGGAGAACTAGAGGTCTGAGAAGCACCCATGTCATGTAAAAGCCAACGAAGCCAGAGAAGCTCGGAAGTGGTGTCGGCAAGAGCACGATACTCAGCTTCGGTGCTAGAGCGTGCAACAACTGATTGTTTCTTACTACGCCAAGAGATGAGAGAATCACCAAGTAAGAAACAATAACCCGTGGTGGAACGACGATCAGTGGGATCACCTGCCCAATCAGCATCTGAATATACATGTAAGTCTAATGATGAGTGAGAAGAGAAATGCAAACCATGAAACAAGGTGCCCTTCACATAGCGAAGGATGCGAAGAACAGCCGCATAATGAACCGAGCGTGGTGCTGTCATAAACTGACTAACAAGGTGGACTGCATAGGCAAGATCTGGTCGTGTCACAGTAAGATAGATGAGACTGCCAACTAACTGTCGATAGAGAGTGGCATCAGAAAGTAGCTCACCATCAGTGGCACGGAGTTTGACATTTGTCTCTAGAGGGCTATCAACAGTTTTGCAATCAGTAAGGCCAGCTCGTGAGAGGAGATCTGAAGCATACTTGGCTTGAGAGAGATAGTAACCTTTTGGATCAGAAGACACTTCCAATCCAAGAAAGTAGTTGAGAACACCCAAATCCTTCATCTCAAATTGTTGGCTCAAAAACTGTTGAAGATTGCGAATACCAACAGTATCATCTCCAGTAATAATCATATCATCAACATATAGTAAGAGAAGAATGAGACCAGCATCAGATCGCCGGATAAAAAGAGCAGAGTCATAGGGGCTAGAAACAAACCCAATCTGCGCAATAGTGGAGCTGAATTTGGCAAACCAAGCCCGTGGAGCCTGTTTCAAACCGTACAACGCCCGGCGAAGTCTGCAAACCTTGTGTGGCGGATGATCGTACCCAGGAGGAGGCTGCATATAAACTTCTTCACTAAGATCACCATTGAGAAATGCGTTTTTCACATCCATTTGAAAAAGATCCCAATGACGCACAGAAGCCACAGCAAGGAGTGATCGAACAGAAGTAAGGCGAGCCACTGGTGCGAAAGTCTCCTCATAATCAATACCATACTCCTGATTGAACCCCTTTGCCACAAGACGTGCCTTGTATCGCTCAATAGACCCATCAGATTTTGTCTTAATCTTGTAAACCCACTTGCACCCTACCGCAGTTTTGCCTAAAGGTAAATCAACTAAGTCCCAAGTATGGGTTTTGGAAAGGGCATTAAGTTCTTCAGACATAGCATTCTGCCAAAGAGGGTTAGCATGAGCCTCACGGAAGGAGTGAGGTTCATGGAGAGTAGCAAGAGCAGAATAACAGTGATAATCATGAAGATGGGAAGGAAGAGATGTTACCCGAGTAGAACGACGAGGGATAGAGGGAGCGGGCTCAAGAGTAGATGGATCAACAGGCAGGGCAGTGTCATTGGGGTCGACCGTCGGAATGTCGTCTGAAGAGCTTGTCATCCCTGCATCAAGATCAGTAATGTCGGGGAGCAAATCAAGTGAGACATTAGTGAAGATAGGAGAAGAACTAGAGGGACGAGTAGGAAAAGACTCCATATCACTAAATAGCCTATGTTCCCAAAAAGTGACGTGCCGCGAGATGCGGAGCCGTTTGAAAATAGGATCATAACAACGATAGCCTTTGTGTTCAATGCCATACCCAAGAAAACAACATAGACGAGAACGAGGTTCTAATTTTGTTCGTTCATGGGATGGAAGTAGCACGAAACAGACACAACCAAAGAGGCGGAGAGATTGGTAATTAGGAGGAGATCCATACAAAAGTTCATAGGGGGACCTATTTAAAGTAGTGGGAGACGGGACCCTATTAATGGTATAAACAGCGGTAAGAGCGGCTTCTCCCCAAAAGTGTTCAGGGATAGAAGCAGATAGGAGCAAAGCCCTAACAGTGTCTAAGATGTGCCTGTGTTTACGTTCAGCACGACCATTTTGTTGAGAAGTATTTGGGCATGAGCGATGGGGAAGAGTGCCATTTTGTTTTAGGGTAGTAAGGAAGGTAGATTCACGATATTCCATAGCATTATCAGAACGAAAAATTTTGATGTTGCGAGAAAATTGGGTTTGAATCATCCGTTGAAATTCAGAGTAAATTTTCGGAAGTTCAGATTGATTTTGTAAAAGATAAAGCCATGTGTATCGAGAAAAATCATCCACAAAAATGACAAAATAGCGGGATCCACCCATGGTGGGAATAGGCACAGGGCCCCATACATCAGAATGCACCAAGTCAAAAGGAGCAGAAGAAACAGATGCACTATTATTAAAAGGTAAAGCACTTTGTTTTCCAAGTTGACATGCAACACAATCAAAAGACTCAGACTCAACAGACCCTAATTGACCACTTGTAGCTAAAGAACGAATACGAGAAATAGATGCATGCCCTAAACGAGAGTGCCATAAACTGAGGGTGGTAGAGGGAGACCGAGATGGAGTGGCAGCTGATACAGCAAGAGGAAGATGGAGTGATGAAAGCTCAAACATACGTCCAATCTTACGGGCGGTCCCAATTAGCTGTCCCGTCTGTGGATCCTGCACATCACAACCTCGGTTAGAAAAATGTAGTTCTAAGCCAAGTTCACAAAGTTGGCCAACAGATAAAAGATTTAACGAGAGATTAGGCACTAAGTATGTATCAGACATAGATAGTTGATGAGTTGAAACAGACCCGATGTGATTGACAGCAAGATGGGAACCATTAGCAGTGTAAATGGTGGTAGGCCTAGGTAACACAGATTTTGCAGAAAATATGGAAGAATTCGGTGTCATGTGATTACAACAAGCAGAATCAATATACCAAGAGGAATTACCTGGTGTGGTGGACATGGCGGTATTAAGATTGGACTTAGATAAAACGTGATGAATGAGAGCTTCGATTTCTGCAGGAGAAAGAGTACTGGGTTGGGGTGCAATATCGGTGTAAGACATATCTGATGTATCAGTATGAGTGACCGCAGCAGCCTTATGACTAGGAGCTCGATAATTCCCACGAGAAAGTCTTTTCCTGCATTCACTATATCTATGGCCAAACTTCTGACAATAGTGGCACTGGATGTTCCGATTGGATGAGGAAGACCCGGCAGGAATAGAATTGGGAGCACGCGCATTGCGAGATGCAGTAGCCATAACCATCTCAGAGGTGTGTAACTTCATAGTAGAGAATCGAGTCTCTTCTGAAACAAGTTCACTAAGAGCACTCTCCAAAGATGGCAGTGGTGAGCGGTGAAGAAGAGAAGCTCGAGTATGCTCAAACTCATCTCGAATTGCCGCAAGAAACTCGGCTAGGCGCATGCTATCGCGAAAAGCGATGTACTCAGAGGCATCAACCTTATCCCTCCACTTTGGATCACATAATGATAATTGATTCCAAAGACAGGTCATTTGTGAATAAAAGTCAGTAATACTCTGACCTGGTTCCTGGCGCATGTGATGAAGCTTGGTCACAATTTGAAACCGCTGAGCAAGATCAGTAGTGCTGTAGCGCTGAGCTAACATATCCCAGACATCTTTGGCATTGTCAAGATTGCCAAATGTCATGCTGATGGAGACAACACAAGTGTTGGAGAACCAAGAAATGATCCTGTAATGGATACTTTTCCATGTACGAAGGCGGGTTGAGAAAGCTGCAGCAGGTTCCTCTTTTCCAGCAAGAGGCTTAGATTCTTCACCAGAAACATACTCCCAAAGACAATGTCCTTTGAGCCACCTACTCATATTTTGTGACCAAGCCGGGTAATTGGAGCCATCAAGAATAGTAGGGATAGGTTGGGTAATATCTTTGGTGTTTGGGAGAGTGGTAGGAGGTACGGCCATTTTTTTTTTTTTTTTTTTTTTTTTTTTTTGGGATATAATCCGGTGTGGTTGGGTGTAGGGTAGGTTCTGTGAGCCTGGTGCGAGAATTAATCTGGTGTGGTCGAGTGTATGATAGGGGATATAAGCTTGTTTTTAAGGGTTAGGATCTGGTGTGGCTGAGTCTATAGTAAGGAGTATAGGCTTGGTTCAAGAGGGCTGAAATCTAGTGTGGCTAGGTGTACTGTAGGTGTGTGAGCTCAAAAGGTAGAAATAATCTAGTGTGGCAGGTGTAGTGTAAAAGAAATAAGCTCAACAAGACAACTTACAAGGTGGCGGCGCGTGGCGGCGCGTGGTGGCGCGTGGCGGCTCCGGGTGGCGCGTGGCGGCTCCGGTTCGACAGATCGGCAGCCTCCGATCACGAATCTATGATTCGTTTTTGAAAAACGGCTGACAGGGCGGCGCGTGGTGGCCGGAAACAGTACTTGGTGGTGGTGGTTCAAAATTCCAGAGACTTCAGGCGGCGCGTGGATGGTCCTGGTGGCGCGTTCTTTTTGCAGGTCAGTAGATCGGCAGCCTCCAATCTGGATTCTGGCGGAATTTTCTGAAAATGGCTGACTGGGGCGGCGCGTGGTGGCCGGAGGCGGCGCGTGAGGCGCGTGAACAGTGACACAGAGACTTCAGGCGGCGCGTGAGAGCGCGTTGAATTTCAGAACGTTGATCTGATAACTTCACAGGACAGATCGGACCTTTTTGAGCCTGTTGGTACAATAATTATACCAAAACAAGATCGAAAAAGCCTTTGAACGGACTGACTTCCTACTTCTCTAGACAAGGCCAAAACTTGGCTCTGATACCATGTTGAAATAACTAAAGAAGACTAGAGAATATAGGGATAAACTGAATATTGTATTTCTGTGTGTTTAGAACTGTATACAATGAGGCCTATTTATAGTTGAATAAGGCCAGATAAAATAGGAATTACAATCAAGGAATTAATGTACAATATTACAGAATAATATCAATGTATATACAGGGAAAATATATCAAATCAGCAATTATGCTGATTGTCAGCAATTATGGTGATTATCAGAATATAATCAGAATATATTCTGATTATATTCTAACACCAACATTCTGGAAAGCTGGATTTTTATCTCGTGCACCACTGCCCCATAGCTACCCATCCAATTTTTTTCACTATTAAGCATGTTGACTACAGCCAGTGCATCTCCCTCAAGAATCAAGTGCCTCCACCCCAACCAGTGGCCGAGTTCCACCGCCATCCAGGCAGCAACCGCCTCCTCTGTGGCTAGGTCCGTGATATATTGCTGTGTTATACTTAGAGCTACCAAAATCTCCCCCTCATGGTCCCTGTTTATAATCCCCATTCCCATCCTTTTCCCAGGCGTATCTATTGCCGCATCCAGTTTATTTTGACATAACCTTCAGGAGGTTTTTGCCAAGTGTGGTCTACGGGTCTCCCACTAGTCGTAACTCCTACTTGCCGATCCAACAATGCCTGGTTATGAGCCTGGACCTGTTCCCGTGCTGCACGTACAACCGCTGCTGGAGATGTCAAAAATCCCCCATGAACCACAACGTTGCGGCGAAGCCAGATTTGTCTTGCGGTGGTAGCAAAAATCTGTAGTTCGTCTGGGTCCAGTTTGTGAGCTAGCTTCTCAAAGATCTCCACAAAATTCTTCCCTGCACTGGAACATTTCTGGATCCTCTTGCTGCATTCGGGCCAGACATCCTGTGCAGAGGCACAGCTCCACAAGATGTGACCCAAAGATTCCATCTCCAACCCACAAATGAGGCAAAGTGGATCCTTCAAAATACCCCTCCTGTGAAGATTCTCTCTAGTTGGCAAAATGTTGTGACACCTTCCATAAGAACATAAGCACCACACTAGGACCTCTGACATTCCAAACCTCCCTCCAGAACTCTCTGATGTAACTATTATTAGAACAGGTTCCTACTTCCCTTTCCATCATGGAAGATTCAAGGTGATACTCACTACCAACTGGTCTCCACGTCAAGCAGGACTGATCACCATTCCACATATCCGCTCGGCCTCCTCCGCAGAAAAAAGTTCCTGTATTAGTGGGATGTTCCACCACTTGGTGTTCTCATCGATCAATGCACTAACCTTTGTATCTCATGGGAGAAAACGTGGAGGAGTTTGGATTTTGTACGTGTTTGGAGCCATTACCCATCGGTCTTCCCAGATCCTTATGGAGTGCCCATCTCCCACTCACCAAATCATACCCTCTTGAAGTAGCTTTCTACACTGCTAAATACTTCGCCATGCATAAGAGGATTTGTTACCCAAAGATGAACTCAGGAAGGCCCCCTGAGGATAATACTTCTCCAGCAAGATTTGAGCCACTAAAGAGTGTGGGTTTTGAATAAGTCTCCATCATTGTTTAGCTAGAAGAGCCTGACTAAAATTTTCAATGTCTCAAAAGCCCAATTCACCCTTGTCTTTGGCCTTCCCTAACTTTTCCCAACTCATCCAAGAGATTTGAGAAGTATACTCCTTATGCCCCCACCCAAACCGCGACATCATGGAATTGATATGCTTGCACAAGGTTTTTGGGAGTTTGAAGACACTCATTGTGTAAGTAGGAATAGCTTGGTTGACTGCCTTAATAAGCACCTCCTTACCCGCTTGAGACAGAAATATTTCCTTAAAAGATCAAGTTTGGGATCTACCAATTAAAGCAGGAAGGCCAAGGTATTTTGCATAAGATTGGGTAGAATTAACTCCCGCCATTGATAAGATATGAGCTATTGTAGCCTCCTTAGTGTTCTTGATAAAGAAGATTGAGGTCTTCTCTCTATTAATTTTTTGCCCCTAAGCTTTCTTATATACTTCAAGAATGTCTTAGATTTTTATCCATTCCATTACATTAGCCTTACAGAAAAGTAAGCTATCATCTGCAAAGAATAGATGGTTCAGCCTTGTTTCTCCCCTAGTGATAGGTAGCCCCATAATTCCTTTGTTTAGTTTTGCTTGAGAAAGCTACGTACTACGCCCTTCAACACAAAGGATAAAGAAATAGGGGGACAACGGATCACCTTGTTGCAGACCTCGTGTTGGGGTAATTAGGCCTTGTGGCTATCCATTTACCAGAATCGAATAGGAGACTGTACACACACATGTCATAGCCAATTTAACCCATCACGGAGCAAACCCCATTCTATGCATAATCTCTTCCAAAAAGTGCCACTCCACTTTATCATAAGACTTACTCATGTCTAGTTTTAAGGCCATAAAACCCTGCTTACCATGCATTCTTCCATTCATTGTGTTAAGTGCCTCAAAAGCTACCAACAAATTATCAGTTATAAGTCTTCCAAGTATGAAAGCACTTTGGGTAGGAATATAATAAGGGATAAAATCTTTTTTAGCCAATTAGCTAGGACTTTGGCATCGATCTTATACAAAACGTTGCACAGACTTATTGGGCGGTATTCAGAGACACTAGTTGGATGCTTCTTTTTAGGAATAAGAGCTACATAAGTTGTACTCATGACAAGATCAAAATTCTCAGCATTAAGAAAACCAAGAACTGCTTCACATACCTCCTTGCTCACCGTGAAACATGGTCTTTGATAGAATCCCGCAGTAAAACTGTCTGGGCCAGGAGACTTCAAGGGTTGCATTTGGCCTAGTGTTGTCGCCACTTCGACCACAGTGAATTCAATCAGGAGCAAATTATTCATCTCCATAGTTACTCGTGGCTCCACTCCAGATAGGCATTCCTCCATATCATTTGTCCTACATGCATGTGGTATATAAATTTTGGTAGTATTGAGTGAAAGTAGCATTCACGTTCCCCATGGTAATGCACTCCAGGCCAGTTTTGTCCGTTATTGTCTGAATTCTATTGGTCCTTCTTCAATGGGACGCCCTTGCATGAAAAAATGAGGTGTTTCGGTCTCCCTTCTGATACCAGGTTTGTTTTGCATGTTGCCGCCATTTAATATCGTCTTGTTCTAGAAGGATATCAAGCTCGGCTTGTAAGTGCAGAATTTCCACTCTGTTATTGGGGGTTTCTTCACGTTGGAGCTTCTCTAACTGTGCACGTGTCTGTTTTATGGTTCGCCCAATGCGCCCCAACTTTTCTTTACTCCACCTTTCAAGTGCAATCCAACATCTGTTAAGCTTGATTCAGATAAGCAAAGCTTACTAATGGCTATTGTGTGTTTACTTTGGCTGGAGGAGCTATCTCTTGAAAGTCCTCAAAACAGACTTGTATAGCCAGGTTTACTATAGAGTCACAGTTAGGTGCCTTGAAGAAGGCAAGAAATGAAGATAAATGGCCTACGAGCCTATTGATAAATTAATTTGCTTTTATATGCTAATTCAGTTCCACTTGTGTTTTCATTGTGATTGACAGGCTACCATAGCTCGAGCAAAGAGCAAAGCTTTATAATAAGAAAATGCACAATATTGTGAAGCAGCTTATTGAGACCGGTATATGTCCATGGACTTTGTGAAGTTATAAAGAATTCTGCAGATTTTTTGACCAAGCTACTAGCAAGAAGGCTAGTGAGAGAAGCATCGAGGGAGATAGGACTGATAACCAAATTATGACACTGTGATTGATACCCAACCTCTATGATTAGAGATCCCATGAATGGGGTTTAATGGGAAACAAAGTTACATGTGATCACGGTATGGTATTGTCAATTTATATTTATTAACTATCTTGCTGAGAAGATTAGAGATGAGTACTCCATCTCTATGGTGTAAGACAGTACAAGATACAGAGTGATTAAGGATGATCTTAAAACTCTAAATGAATATATTGTCCCTACCTGTTGGGATGAGGTGTTCCCTGCATACACTCTTAATAGATACCACCTATATGAGTGTGGATGTTCTATCTCCTATGAGACTTAATTGGGAAGGTCTCTAGAGTGCTCATGAAAGCCATTTGATGATATAACAATAAAAGATGTAGAGTGAGTATGGATGAGTTTAAAACTCTTAATGGGTCCATAGTCCTTAATTATTGGGATGGAGTGTTCTCTGTATACATTCTTGATGGACGCCACCTATTTGAGTTTGGAAGTGGTATCGCCTCCTATGAAACTTTGGCAAGTCTCTAGAGCACTCATGAAACCCAAAGGTGCATGGCTTGTATAAGGTGCCAACCCGCTATAGAACAACCCAATTTCTTTTATTTGATTTGATTTGATTTTTTTTGGAGAAAGTTATGTGGGTGATAAGTTTGATTAACTTGTGGATTTGGTTAAAAGAGTTTAACTCTACCACTGTTCATTAAGTTCTTACTTATTTATCATAGGTGCGGTTAAAACCTTCGGGTACCACATTGATGCATGCTTTAAATCTCCTTTTATTCTAATGTTTGTAACATGTGGAGGATTGTTGTAATATTTGTTTCAAACATTCATTTTTTAGTCATTTGAAATCGTTTTATCATTTGATATTATCTTCATGAGTTTTTATGGGAAAGAAATAAAAATCAGCTTGAACCATTTTGGTTTATAATCGTTTTGTCATTAATATTATTTACAAATCATTAAATCTTGTTTTGACCGTTTTGTCATTAATATGCATTAATATTTTTATTATTAAAGAGGAGTGTTAGGCTTACAAACAAATTTTACAGAAAAACTAATACAAATTGATATGGCACAATATGATTAATTTTTTTCAAAATTTGAACTTATCTTATATTCAATCATATTGTGCTACATGAGTTTGTAAAAATTTTTCTGCAAAATTTGTTTGTAAACCTAGCATTCCTCATTATTAACAGCTGTTATTATTTTCTAAGCATTAATGGTTGTTATTAAGACATGAGATTTTGAGAAAATATCGTTTATGCCCTTGGTCATTAACTTATATTTATGGCCTTTTGATAACGAAAGATATTGATCGTTCAAGTTTAATAAGTTTTATGGACTTTCACCATTTGCTCATTAACAAGTGTTTTATGGTTTTCAACCGTTTTAATTTGGTCATTATATTTTCTTTATGTTTTAGGTCCAGCATTATATATATATCACCACTTCGTTGGTTCAAGTGGCTTTTGATTTTGTCTTACAACGTTTAGCCTTTCATGCATTGTGTTAGCATTTGTTATTGCTTCCCACTCGCAATTATTTTGTTGTTGTACATCATCCACTTTGAGAAAAAACGGATTGTTCTATTACTTTTCGTTATTGAAAGTGCATCCTTAAAGAAGGTAGACGCTATAATCTAACTCTGGGAGATTACATGTTAAAGGATCCGATCGCACCGAGTTATATACTCTAAGAGGCACGAATCAACATTTAAGGACAATGCTCTTGCGTGATTCTATAGCATTGTGATATCTTTTCATACTCAAATTTTTCATCTCTTGTAACTTATTTATTCTATTGTAAATTTTCAGATTATTATTATTATTATTTTATTTCAATAAGAATTTTGTATTTCCAACAAATTCAACTTTATTATCGAACAAATTGGGTTTGTTTCTAGCTCCTATGACTCTCCACTTTTTATTCAATGTTTGATGTTAGCCTTATTCTTCTTGATAAAACCCAAGAAAAATAGTGAGAGAATGAAGAAGAAAATACTTGTATATTTCTTGATGATAATTGATTTACATGAGGATCTATTTATACAGAGAATTTGGTTTACATAGCCGTTAAGAATTGATGTTGTGATCTTCTATACAAGGAAATTGTTCACGTAGATGGAATGTTAACGTTACAGGCTTGAGATTTTATTTTCTCAATTAATTTATGACCGTTGCTAATATTTTCTTCCTCAACACTCCCCCTCAAGTTGGAGTGGATATTCATAACACTCAACTTGCCAAGTAGGTGATGAAATTGTTTTGAACCCAGTGCCTTAGTAAATAGATCAGCAGGTTGTTGAGTGGTAGGTATGTGAAAAGTCTGAATTATGCCATCCTGCAGCTTTTCCCGAATGAGGTGACAATCAATCTCTATATGTTTTGTTCTTTCATGAAAGACGGGATTTGAGGCGATGTGGATGGCCGCCTTGTTGTCGCAATACAATTTCGCTGGTTGTGGATGTGGGATATGAAGGTCTGCCAACAGTTGTTTTAACCAGGTAATTTCACAGCAGGTTGAGGCCATAGCTCTGTATTCTGCTTCAGCTGAAGAACGGGATACTGTTGTTTGCTTCTTTGTTTTCCAAGATATTGGTGAGCTTCCAAGGAGTATACAATATCTAGTGATTGAACGTCGAGTATCTCTGCATCGTGCCCAATCTGCATCACAGAATGCATGTAATTGAATGTTGCTTGTGGCTGATAAGAGAATTCCTTGTCCTGGAGACTGCTTGATGTAGCGTAATACTTTATGTGCTGCATCTAAATGAGATGTGCGTGGCTTGTCCATAAACTGACTCAACACCTGCACTGCATATGCCAAATCTGGTCTGGTGATGGTTAAATAAATCAACTTACCAACTAGTCGACGATATGACGAGGGATCCGTAATGAGGTCTCCATCATGCTTACTGAGTGCCAGATTTTGCTCCATGGGAAAAGTGCTGGGTTTGGCACCGAGGAAGCCTGTGTCTTCAAGTACTTCAAGAGCATACTTTCTTTGTGATAGAAAGATGCCTTTCTTTGAACGAGCCACTTCGATGCCCAAAAAATACTTTAGGTTGCCGAGATCTTTGAGTTTGAAATGGTCACCCAAATGTTTCTTTAGCTTCTGAATCTGCTCCAAGTTATTGCCTGCCAATATAATATCATCTACATAGACGAGAATAGCTGTGAAGTTACCTTCGTGGGATCGGACGAATAGTGAGTAGTCGGCCTTGGATTGTTTATATCCTGCATTAATGAGAGTGGAAGAGAGTTTTGCATACCATTTTCTTGAAGCTTGTTTAAGCCCATACAGAGATTTATTGAGTTTGCAAACTCTAGTCTCCCCCTTTCGTCCGAAACCAGAAGGAAGGTGCATGTAGACTTCTTCGTGAAGGTCACCATAAAGGAAGGCATTGTTTACATCAAGTTGATGCAAATGCCATCTGCATGAAGCAGCAAGTGCAAGGAGAGAGCGGACAGTCACCATTTTAGCGACAGGAGCAAAAGTCTCCGTATAATCAAGGCCTGCCTGTTGGTTGTAACCCTTAGCCACTAAACGAGCTTTGTATCGTTCCATTGAACCATCTGGGTGATATTTGATTTTATAAACCCATTTGCAGCCAATGGGTTTCTTTCCGAATGGAAGAGAAGTTAGAGTCCATGTGTGAGTCGACTCAAGAGCATCCACCTCAGCCCGCATAGCATCACGCCATTTGGAGTCTTGCATGGCCTGCAAAAACGACTTTGGCTCTTGTGTAAGGGAAATAGCAGTGGTAAAGGCACGATGGTGGTTAGAGAGGCATGTATAAGATAAAAAGGCATCAAGGGAGTAAGGGTTACCTGACGAACGCACCAACGCTGATTCAGATGATTGAGTGGTACGAGATGGCAAGGCCTGTGCAAGATGAAAATCACGTAAGTATGCAGGTGGCTGGGTCGACCGAGTGGATCGCCGAGTGACCGGACAAGGAGAGGGGGCAGTCTGGATGGTGGAAAGGGCAACTTGAGCTTCAATAACAGGTGACAACGAGGTAGTGACATCATCAGGAAGATCAAAAGGGATAGGTAGGACCGGTAGAGATTGCTCAGGGGTGGTTTGGGCAAAAGGGAAATGATCTTCATGAAAAAGGACATCACGAGAGATGAAGGTTTTGTGATGATCAAGATCATATAGACGGTATCCTTTCTGACCATAAGGATAACCAAGGAAGACACATCGTATGGCACGAGGGTCAAATTTTGAGGGATTTTGTGAATGAGTGGAAGCAAAGCATAAACAACCGAAAACTCGTAAGTGATTGTATTGAGGCTTCGAGTTGTGTAACTTCTCATATGGAGATTTTCCAGATAGGAGGGGGGTAGGGGTTCGATTGATCAAATAGGTAGCGGTGAGGATAGCGTCTCCCCAGAAACGTGTGGGTAAGTGGGCTTGAAAGAGTAAGGCTCGGGACATATTGAGAAGGTGGCGATGCTTGCGTTCAACAACTCCATTCTGTTGGGGAGTAGAAACACAACTGGTCTGATGGATGATTCTTTTGTTAGAATAAAAGGATGGAATGGTGAATTCAGGGCCATTGTCACTACGAATAACTTTGATGGTAGTCGAAAATTGGTTCTCGACAAGGTTAATGAAAGATTGTAGAAGAGAGCGAGCCTCAGATTTATGTTGCATCAAATATACCCATGTGCATTGGGTGTAGTCATCAACAATGGTCAAAAAATAATGTGCCCCATTAATGGAAGATGTGCGGTAACCACCCCAAATATCAACATGTATTAAGGCAAAAGGTGCAATAGAAGAAATTTGACTAGTTGGAAACGGAATACATGTTTGCTAAGCGAGAGGACAAACAAAACATTGTTCTGAATTTGAACTACAAATTTCAGATACATTATTGGAAAGAAAAGACAAAACTTTATTGGAGAGGTGACCTAATCTGCGATGCCAAAGCTGTGGGGTTGACTTTGCCACCTGACACCGTGAGGGTCTCGTGTTGGTGAAGTAATACAGGCCATCCCGCTCAGTGCCCAGACCAATCATCTTCATCGAGCGAAGGTCCTGGATGAAACAAAAATCAGAAGAAAAAATAATGAGACAGTGCAATGTCCTACTTAGTGTACGCACAGAGATCAGGTTAAAATGAAAAGTAGGAAGACAAAGGACATTATGAAGGATGAGTGAAGGGGAAAAAGCCATAGATCCAATGTGAGTTACAGAAGCATATGAGCCATCAGGTAATTGGACAGTACGACCATGAACAGGATGGGACTGGGTCAAGGCAGTGGGAGAACATACCATATGATCAGTAGCACCACTATCAAGAATCCATAATAAATCATCAGATAAGACAGAAGACGTACCTGATAGAGATGGTTCGGTACTACTTGCTTGGTGGGCCATGGACTGTTGTGGAGTAACGTTATTCAAAATTGCAAGGAGCTGTTGGCATTGATCAGGTGTAAAAGGAAAACTGTTGGTAGTGGAAACCTGATGAGCACGGGGCTTAAGACTAGAGCCTGAGCCGGAGTTAATCTTGCGATGAGTAGGGGGGAATTCGTGAAGTTGGTAGCACCGCTTAGTAGTATGACCATCACGACCGCAATAAGTGCATTTCGGTCTTTCCTTCTTCTGAAAGCTAGAGCAGTTGTCCTTCCGTGGTGGTAGATTGCCTTTTGCAGCCAGGGCAATGCCCTCAATTGTGGGTGGGATGGTAATGCTGCGTTGGCGTTCCTCTTGAAGGACCAAGGCATATGCACGACTGATTGAAGGCAATGGTTCTATCAAGAGGATATGTCCTCGAACAGCTGCATATGACTCATTGAGACCCATGAGGAACTTGATAGTACGTTGACATTGCTGTAGTTTGAGGCCTTCCTTTAGTGCGCCACATGTGCAAGGAGAGCTGGGCTGAAGTGCTGATAATTCATCCCATAACCCTTTGAGTTTTGTGAAGTATGTGGCGATAGTCATGGTGCCTTGAACGAGGGTGCTGATATCTTGCTCTAGTTGGAACATGCGAGGACCATTCACTTGAGAAAATCGCTCTTTAAGGTCCGACCAAATGTCGCTCGCAAGGTTGCAATAAATAACACTAGTACAAATATCATTAGAAATGGAATTTAATAACCAAGATTTTACCATATTGTTGCAACGGCTCCATTGCGGATAATCTTTGGAGGAGGTCATTGGTGGAGAGATGGTCCCGTCAATGAATCCGAGCTTGTTCTTGGCGCTAAGAGCCATAATGATGGCCCGGCTCCAAGTTTGATGATTTTCTCCATTAAGAGACTGAGATGCCAATACTACACCAGGGTGATCGGAATGGTGGAGGTATAGATGATGATTGGGATCTTGGGATGGAGGTATGGGAATGGTAGAAGGTGTGGTTTCGGTCATGGTGAAGACTACGGTTTTTTTTTTTTTTAAGGGAATGCTAAACGACTTGTAGCTTAGGGAGGATGGCTAAACTACCTGTAGTTTATGACATGGAAGACATGGAAGTGTACTGTTTGTGTAGATGGGCTTGTTAAAAAAAATTGTTGAATGCAAGGGTTGGGCCAGGTCTAAAAATCAAGACAAAATGGGCTTGTTAAAACAAATTGTTGAATGCAAGGGTTGGGCCAGGTCTAAAATCAAGACAAAATGAGTAACAACAAATAAAAAAATAGTGGGTTAGGAATGAGCACCTGCTGGCCGTGCCTTCTAGAAGCAATTGCTTCTTCTTGTGCAGAGAGTTTGACTACAATGAAAAACAATTGACCCACCCAAGAGCAATTTTTCTTTTCTTCTTGTCTCACTGCAATCAACAAATCCAGCGGAAAAACTGCACCAACGGAGAAACTAGGGATGGGTGGGGCAAATCTGACAACACGAAGTGGTGGGCTTGCTACGGCTTGGGCGTTCGACGGAAGTGATGAAACCGGCTGCACAACGCCACTGAATCAGAATTTGGGCACTGATCAGAGTGGGCTCTAACCAAACGAGTACCACACTGATGTAGATGGTGTCCTCTGACCAACGAGTATCACTGGGATGGGTAGAGAATGGCCAACACGTTTTCTGACCGGCGAAAGCGTGTGGGACTAGTACCCAAAATCTGGCAAGAATATTGCCGACAGGTAAAAAAAAACGAGACTCTGTTTTCAATTGAAGAAACAGATTTTTTTTTTTTTTTTTAATCTCTAAGAACACGCTCTGATACCATGATAAAACCCAAGAAAAATAGTGAGAGAATGAAGAAGAAAATACTTGTATATTTCTTGATGATAATTGATTTACATGAGGATCTATTTATACAGAGAATTTGGTTTACATAGCCGTTAAGAATTGATGTTGTGATATTTTATACAAGGAAATTGTTCACGTAGATGGAATGTTAACGTTACAGGCTTGAGATTTTATTTTCTCAATTAATTTATGACCGTTGCTATTATTTTCTTCCTCAACACTTCTTTTATTAAATGTTGATGATACGGTTATTACGAGAGATGATATTGCAGGCATTTGTTACCTTTAACATTTTTTGATCCAACAATTCGAGATGAAGGATTTGGGCTTTCTCAACTACTTTCTTGAATTGAAAGTGTCTTTTGATTCAGATGGTTACTATATCTTTCAAGCTAAATATGCTTATGATCTCTTCTCATATGCTAAACTTACTGATTGTAAAATTGTAAATAGTCCTTTATTATCGAATGTCAAGATTCAAGTGATTATGCCATAGTTCCCCTTCATCAACTATTACTTTATTGCAAATATTTTTGAATTTAGAGAGAGCCTATAGCAGTTGTATGTTGTTTGTTCTCCGCCCATGCATGAGCCATTTACCATTGCTATAAAAGATGTTGCCTTCTTTCTTAAAAAATTGCACCGCAAAATCAGTCATAGAATTGACATATGCTAAATAAATTTGCCTTGAGTCCTTCGACATATGACACATCATAAAGGGTAGGAATACCTGGAGTATCAACCGAACATTTTCCTGTTACTTTAGACGTACTACCATTCTCATTATGGAATATTACCACCTCTACACTTTCTCCATTCCTTCAAACAATGTCTTGTCACTTGCCATGTGCTTAGAACAACGATAGCTTACACACGTGTCAAGGACTTCGATTGCAATGTGAACAACCAAACACACTTGGTCTTCCTTGTTCACCCAAACTTGCTTACTTTTAGGTGGGGTCAGGATTTGGTCACAAGTCACATGAGTTGTATTTTTATTTTCAGAAGATTTTCACAACTTGGCCAATTTCTCACTGATGAACTTGACTTGAGCAATCAAAGCTTTCAACTAGTTCTCAATACTAGATTCATCTTTAATAGGACGATGCTTCTTGGACCAAGGTTTTTAGGATCGAATCTGGAAGCAATTAGTTCTAGTATGATATTTAATGATCCCGGAATGATGATAAATGAGAATAAACTTGACTTGAGTTTTTTTTCCTTGAAGGAGCCTTGGATTTAGGCTTTTCATAGTCATTTGAACAAAAACTTTTGTCGTTATTCAAACACGTTACATCAACTTTGACTTCTTCCATCTTAGATTTAATAAACGTGGTCTTTGAAGAAGATGCGGCAAATTTATTAAAACCCAAACTCGATCTATCAAAAGAATATTTATGATCATGCAACATTTTATCAAACTTATCACTATAAATTTTTTTTATATGATTTTGAATTTTTTTTTTTCAATTCATTCTCCTGCGATTTTACGTCAGCAATCAACAATACATTTTCAGATGTCAAGATGTTACATACAACATGTGAATCATCCAATTTCTCAAGCAATTTATCTTTTTCAAGATCAATCTCATTGAGTTTCTTCAAAGTCATTTTGTTCAACTTTTTTTGTTTGATGAATTACTCAAAAAGATTATTATAAGTAATTTGAAGGTTATTCTAAATAAGTTATATCCTATATGCTCAATTAAATAAATCAACAAGTAACAAATTTATTCAATATAAACTAAAATGTCTTACACTAAGAATGGATTTGAAGGCACTATCCCCAACATTATGCTGAGGGAAGCTCAAGGCCGAATGAAAGCTCATGTACAACATGGCTCACATCATACGGTTTCCACTATGGTTATGTAAACGCAAAAAGTAGGTGGATAGGTCACATGTAATAATGCATATAGGCATGAATTCCATCTGTAAGGTTCGCAATTATATGGAGGGCAATAACACAGGCGAGACGTGGTTAAATGTATTTATTCCAAAAGTTTAAATTGATAGGAAAATGTGAACAATAAGTTATCAGTTAAAATGTCTTCTCATAATAAATTTCATATTCTTGATTGAACCCCTTAGCCATAACACGTGCCTTGTATTGCTCAACGAATCCATTCAATTTAGTTCGGTCAAATTGATACCATGTTAAAATAACTAGAGAAAATAGAACTTTGAATTGAATACTATGTTCGCTAAAAAAAAAAAAAAAAAAGAGGATTTTTTGACATGTCTACAGAACACACTTTTTGCCATGTCAATAATTACTCCCACGTCAAGAAAAACTTTATTGACGTGATGAATTTGCCATGTCAATAATTATTGACGTGTCATTTTCACACGTCAATAATTATTAACGTGGCATTTTGGCACTTCAATAATTATTGACATATGAAAATGACACGTCAATAATTATTGACGTGCCATTATTTCACACGTCAAAAATTAATTAATTAATAATATTAATTATTTGTTTAAAAAAAAATATTAGATAACAAAATTTAATTGGTAACCTATATTAGGTAACAAAATTTAATTAGTATATGTATAATATATATACATATAATTGGTATATGTCGTCATATATTAAGAGATATATTCAAATCCATTAAAATTTTATAAACTAGTTAATGCATAAGAGTCTCTTAACACTCTTATGCATTAGCTATTAAATATATGTTTATAGACAGTTAATGATAAATATGTACATATTTCTTGGGGTTTGTACTCTTTTAATTTATTTCGAAAAAATTATTAGGGCTATATCACGTTTTCAATATTGTAGGAGTATTATAAACTAAAAAATTAAAGTGTTTTTTAGAATATTAATACATATATGTGTTCTCTTAGTCTTAATAGTATATGGTATTTTTTTTTTTTAAATAAGGATCATATCATTTTTTTTCTCTTACTATTTTCAATGTTATTTTCTTGACGTGTCATATGTAACACGTCAAGAATTTCTTGCGTGTTGCATGTGACACGTCAAGAATTTTTTGACGTGTCAAATGTTGGCACGTCACTAAAAAAATGAGCAGGAGATCTCTCTTAATTCAACTTTTTCCCTCTTCTTATTATTTATTCTTTCCCTCTTCGATCTTTTATTTCCCCCACACTCTCTCTCTCCTCTTTCAATCTCCCTCTTCTCTCTGCACGCCCAGTACCCCCGGCTAGCTCCCTCTTCTCTTAGATGGGAAGAAGAAAAAGAAAAGGAGAAGAGAAGAAGAAGAGAAGCATAAGAAAAAGAAAAGGAGAACAGAAGAAGAGAAGCAGAAGAAAAAGAAAAGGAGAAGAAAAGAAGAAGAAGAGAGAGAAGATAAGAAGATTTTTTGGGTTTGACGTTTGGGTTTTTGATTTTTCAGGTTGATTTTTTGATTTTTGGGTTTGGGTTTTTGAAGATTTTTTGGGTCTGAAAATGGAGAAAAGAAGAGAGATTGGCGTGCTGGACAGATTTTGTTGGGGAATTTTTCAAGGTGATTCCTATTCCAACAAATGTACTGAAAATGGAGAAAAGAAGAGAGAGAGAGAGTGAGAAAAGGAGAGAATGGCGTGCTGGTGCGCCAGAGAAACGAAGGAAGGGAGAGAGAGAAATAGATGACGGTGAAAAAAAATTAAAAAAAAAAATATTTTTTTTAATAATTTTTAAACTTTAGTGACGTTTCGAAATTAGCACGTCAACAAATTTATTAATTTATTGACATGTCAATTTCCGACATGTCAAGAATTTCTTGACGTATCAAAACTGACACATCAATAAATTTGTTGACGTGTCAAATTGACAGATCAATAAATTATTGACGTGTCCGAAAATGACACATCAAAATTTTTTTTTGACGTGCCACTTTTTGACACGTCACAAATTATTGACGTGTCAAACAGTGACTTGTCAAAGAATCTCCATTTTTGACACCCTCATTTTTAATGCCCGGCACACATCAATAAAGTTTAGTGACATGTCAGACTACCTAACACGTCAAAAACACCCTGTAAAAAAAAATTCCATTTTTTGTAGTGAACTTCCTACGGATCCCTTTTGTTTTTTTTTTCTCTCTCTCTCTCTCTCTCTCTCTCTCTCGCAAATTTCAAGAAAATATATATGGTGCATTAATCAATTTAGTTAAAGTGCTACGAGTTGTCCTTGGTGGAACTTCAAGGGAGCCGATCCTAGAGACTTTCTTCACTTTGCTAAATATTGTTGTTAGCATATGTGCAAGCCCAACATGTGGCCTTGGTACAAAAAAAAAAAAAAGATAAAAAGATAAAATCATCATCTCTCTCTCTCTCTCTCTGTCTTTCTTTTTGGTACACGCTTATGTTTTATGAATGATCAGTAATGTTGTATTTGTGTCTGCACATGTAGTTACAGTAATTGATGTAATTATGTCTTCTCTCTAGGGTTTCCTCTGGTTTTCGTTCTGAAATCCTTTGAGAAATTGCTATAGGTGAAGGTCTGTCTCCATCCGTTTTGACGGACGTGGAGTGTGAGAAAACAAAGTTTCTATAAGAACCTATCAATGGCTGAACGGGAAGGAAAAACGAAAGTGGGCGATGACCGCACAGATGGAGAAAAGGTGGAGATCGCCATTACAGATGAGGACGTCTTTGAGGTTCGAACAAGAGGAGAAAACAGTCTGGTAGGAAGCATCTGGGCGGAAAAGAAAATCAATAAGGAAGCCTTCAAGACGGTACTGGCTAGTATCTGGAAAGCAGAGGGACATTTGGAATTTACAGAGATCCAAGAAAATATATGGATCTTTGAATTCTCAGACAGTACGATCAAGGAAAGAGTGATGGCAGGACGCCCATGGTCATTCGAGCGGCAAATCTTGGTACTTAACGAATTCAATGGCCTTGTTGCTCCTTCTCGAATGGATTTTACACACTCACCTTTTTGGATTCAAGTTCATGACATGCCTCTCCTTTGCATGTCTAGAGCAGTGGGAACCAAAATAGGTAACACTTTAGGTGTGCTAGAGGATGTTGATGTAAAAGAGGATGGTGCAGGATGGAGGAGGAGCCTCCGGTTGAGGGTCACCATAGACCTTAGCCACCTTCTTGAACGTGGAAGGACATTAATACTGGGAGGAAAGTCAGTATGGGTCTCCTTTAAGTACGAACAACTCCCTCTTTTTTGTTTCCATTGTGGCTGAATTCTTCATGGAATAGATGGTTGTCCTAAAAATCCAGGCAGAAGGAGGAATTTGGTGGTAGGAGGAAAACAATGGGGAGTTTCGCTGTGTGCAGAGGAAGCAAGGAAGAATGGCGGAACCAGTTTCCCAAAATCAGACGTGGCTGGCGGTGCACCCACGGCAGCGACGGGCAAGATGGCAGGGGAACACCCAAACCATCCCCCAACTGAAGACATGGAAAGTAATGGATCCTACGGAAGCCCTAGGAGCGGCAGAACCCAAAAAAAGGAAAGGAGGGATCCGGCCATTAATACTAGCCATAATGAGAAGCACTCGCACAAAAAAGAAGTTAATGACAAAGATCCCAAGAGGGATTTAAGGTGAAAGTCTCCCGACAAGATCCCTGATGTTGGGAAGCGACAGAATTGAGCTGGGGAAAAAGGAAAGCAAATTAGTCAACCAAGGGGCAATATAGGGAAAGCAGCTGTGAGGTTGTCCAGGGGAGTTTATTCTTCTCAGGAGGTGGGCCAGAGTTGGAAACCAGGGGGGACAAAAGGGCTAGCCACGGAGTATGGCAGCAATAAATGCCCTGTTGCTAACCAGTGGGCCAAGGATCAGTTGGGAGCTGGTGGGCCAAAAAGAAAGAGGGAAAATTCACTAGTCGAGACGGAAAAGAGTATAACAGCCATGGAGAGCACACTAACAAGCAGCAACCTGCGAGTATGGAAGAGAAAAGCTTGAGAAAGCCCTGGAGAAGGCCAACAACAGAATTCGGAGAGACCAAGGCTAGAAGGAGGTGGAGCTGAGGTGACAAAAAAGATAGGGAGGCATGACCCAACAATCATGGAATTGGCGGAGGCTGTTTCACAGCCCCGCCAACATCCATGAAAATCCTCAGCTGGAACTGCCAGGGGCTTGGGAACCCCACGGCAGTTTGTGACCTATGCCTTCTGGCAAAGGAGAAGAAACCCAACATTCTTTTTCTCATTGAGACTAAAAGAACTCAAGGTGAAATGGAATGGATAAGAATAAAGCTTGGCTTTGAGAATTTATTTGCAGTGGATCCTTTAAGGAGGTGTGGCGGTTTGGCTCTGTTTTGGCAAGAGAATTGTAATGTGACTATCCAAAACTTTTCCTGGCATCATATAAATTCAGTAATCACAACACAAGAAGGGGTCTAGAACTTTACAGGGTTCTACGGTAATCCGGAGGTGTCTTGCAGGAATGAAACATGGACGTTATTAAACACCTCCATAAGGTGACGAAAGGCCCGTGGCTTAGTGTTGGGGATTACAACGAAATTGTGGATATGTCGGAGAAATGGGGTGGAGCAGAGAAGAGAGATGGCCAAATGGAATTATTTCGTGGCAATTTAGAAGAGTGTGGACTCAGCGATTTAGGATACGTTGAATCAAAATATACTTGGTCTAATGCACGGGAAGATGGCAGATTCCTAAAGGAACGCCTAGATAGGGCGTTAGCAAATGATGAATGGTGCTCAATGTTTCAACATGTGGAAGTGCAAGTCCTGGCCGCAAGGTCTTCTGACCATAAGCCACTGTTGATTTTGTTTACACGATCAAAGAAGGAGGACGCCTGTGTGAAACGGGGCTTTCGGTTTGAAGCAAAATGGAAAACAGGAGGTAGTGCGGGGAGCGTGGAAAACAAGAGGTACTTTTGGAAATGGGGTTGACACCGTGACCAACAAGCTAAAAAACTGCCGTGGTGCGTTACTTCAATGGAGCAGAAAATTCAGATTTTTAGAACAACTCCTGAAACACAAGACGAAGCAACTCCAAAATCTCCAGAACAACGAGGGTCCACATAATCAGAGGCAGATAAAAGAACTTAAAAGAGATATAGCAGTGATTCTTGATCAAGAAGACCTCAAGTGGAAACAAAGGGCTAAACAGACTTGGTACACAAAAGGGGATCGTAACACTCCTTACTTTCTTTCTTGGGCGAACCAACGAAAGAAAAGAAATCAAATATCCTGTATAAGGGATGAGGAGGGTGAAGAATGGCAGCATCTACACGAAGTAAGGAGAGCTTTTGAGGGTTATTTCCATAAGATATATACCTCAGGTGGCTCTGAAAGACTAGACGAATGCCTGGAAGGAATGACAGTACGAGTAACTCAGGAAATGAACACACTGCTGTTGACCATATATACACGGACTGAAGTGGAGAAGGCTCTTATGGGGATGGCTCCTTTAAAGTCCCCAGGACCGGATGGGTATGCTGCTTATTTTTATCAAAAAGCCTTGCCCACAGTGAAGAACGATGTGTGTGATGCAATCTTAGGCTTCTTGAACGAAGGTACTTTCAATGCTGATATTAACCATACTCATATTGTGTTGATTAAAAAAAAAAGACACCTTTATCTGTCATTGATTACGGACCTATAAGTCTCTATAATGTGATATATAAGATTATTGCAAAAGTCATTGCTAATAGATTGAAAAAGGTACTGCCAGATATCATTTCCCCCAATCAAAGTGCTTTCGTACCAGGTCGACTCATTACAGACAATATTCTAGTGGCCTTTGAAGCTTTGCATACCATGAATGGAAGAATGAAGGGAAGCAAGGGTTATATGGCACTGAAGCTTGATATGAGCAAAGCGTATGACAGAGTGGAATGGGGCTTTTTAGAAGAAATCATGCTCAAATTGGGCTTTGATCGGAGATGGATCCAAAAAGTGATGCTATGTGTCCAAACGGTGACGTATTCGGTGCTGATTAATGGTCAAGCTCATGGTCATATTCGGCCATCTAGGGGACTGAGACAGGGAGATCCACTCTCCCTATATCTCTTTATTCTTTGTGCAGAGGGACTCAGTCACATGCTTGGTAAGGCGGAAGAGAATAAACACATCTCGAGTTTACCCATCACAAGTGGAGGCCCAAAAATAAATCATCTCCTATTTGCATATGATAGTCTCCTTTATTGCAGGGCAAATATGGATGAATGGAAAGAGATGCAAGCACTTTTAGAAATGTATGAGCGAAGTTCGGGGCAATGCCTAAACAAGGACAAGACATCAATATTTTTCAGCCGAAATACTAAGCCGGAGGTTCGGGCTCATTTAAAGTCAATTGCAGGAGTAGGAGGCACACAGAATTATGAAAATTATCTCGATCTTCTAGCGTTGATTGGTAGATCAAGAATACGGTCTTTCAACAAAATTCAGGGACGAGTTTGGGATCACCTCAATGGGTGGAAGGAGCGATTTTTGACTCATGCAGGTAAGGAAGTTCTTTTGAAGGCCATTATTCAAGCTATTCCTATATACATGATGAGTGTATTTAAACTCCCTAAGACTCTTAATCGGCAGATTAATTCGATGATGGCTCGGTTTTGGTGGGGTCATAAGGAAAATACTTTGCGAGTAGCGTGGATGGGTTGGGAAAGGATGGGCAAAAGTAAGGCAAGGGGAGGATTGGGCTTCCGAGACCTAGAGAGTTTCAATGAGGCTCTTCTAGCAAAACAAGGGTGGAGGTTGGTGCATGACCCCACTTCTTTTGTAGCTCAGATTCTTCAAGCCAAGTATTGTAAAAATAAAACTTTTTTGGAGTCAAATTTGGGGAATATGCCATCCTTTGCATGGAGGAGTATATGGGGGGCGAAGAAATTACTAGAGGCGGGCTTGATATGGAGGGTGGGAAATGGGCACTCAATTAACATTTGGGGAGATCGTTGGCTTCCAACCCCTACCACACATATGATACAGTCTCCTCATAGTGTGCTTCACCATAATGCAAAGGTAAAGGAATTAATTGACGATGATACCCAGTGGTGGAACATTCCTTTGATTGAAAAAGTGTTTATGAAAGACAAGGCCGAGGTTTTTTGTAACATGGTGATCAGCCCAGGCAGCCAACGTGACAAATTAATTTGGGTGGGGACGAAGAATGGCAAATTTTCAGTCCGAAGTGCGTACCATTTAGCACAAACTATTGGTGATAATAGGAGGGGCTCTACCTCAGCAGCAAGATGTGGGGGTACTATCTGGAAGAAAATTTGGTCTATTAAAGGACCTCGGGTCATGCAGTTTTTCTTGTGGAAGGCCTGCCAATATACTCTTCCTACGAAAGGAAATATTTTCCGTCGTCGAATCACGTCTGACCCTTTGTGCCCTTTATGTGAACAGATGGAGGAAACCGTGGGTCATATTCTTTGGGGTTGCCCATCCGCCCAAGATGTATGGCTGGAATGCAATAGGAGACTACAGAATGTTGGAAACTAAACAAATAAAAACGCAAGAGAGGTTTTTTCTAAATGGTAGAAGTTATTAAGTTCTTTTAATTAATAAGGGACTTTAATTTTTCTAAACTCATGTGTTTATTTAATTCTCAACTGAAGTCTTAACTCAGAGATGAGTTTTTGTTATTTATTACAATAAATAAGGAGAAGTAAAAGCCTTGTAAGTTAATCTTTGAATGCCTCTATTTATAGGCTTCGTAAAATGTATTTTCAATACAAGTGAAATACGAAAAATATTTCCTCCACTCTTCTCTAGTCTAATTTTGTTATTTGTCTTTAGTAATAAAAGAGATAGAGAGAGTGAGAGAGAGAGAGAGAGAAATAGAAAAGTAACTAGTTTGTAAACTAGTATTTTATCCTTCAAATTGGTATCAGAGCCCAGTTGTGCCAATTCCCATTTTGTCCTTTCTAGAAATGGGTTCCAACATAGTCCAACAACAAATCCCTAGATTATCAAAAGATAACTATGGGTCATGGTCTATCCAAATGAGAGCCCTGTTTGGGTTTCAAGATCTGTGGGAAGACATTACTGACGGATTTATAGAACCCACTGAGGAGGAGGAAGCTGAATACACAGCAGATGAGAAGAAGACTCTTAAGGAGCAAAGGAAGAAGGATAAAAAGGCCTTGTTTTTACTCTATCAAGCATTGGACGAGTCTACCTTCGAGAAAGTTGCCGAAGCAATGACAAGTAAACAAGCATGGGAGATTCTAGCTTCCATCTTCAAAGGAGACGAACGGGTGAAACGGGTCCGTCTCCAATCATTATGGGGCGAGTTCGAGGCTCTTCACATGAAGGATGGAGAATCGGTGTCCGATTATTTCTCACGATTGCTGGTAATCGTGAATGGTTTGAAAAGAAACAATGAGAAGGTCGATGACATCCGAGTCGTCGAAAAGGTACTTCGATCCCTTTCCTCTAAATTTGAACATGTAGTTGTAGCTATTGAAGAGTCTAAGGACTTGGAGAAGCTAACAATTGAGGAGTTATTGGGTTCATTACAAGTACATGAGCAAAGGATGCAGAAGAATGCTAGTTCTAGTGTATTAGAACAAGCACTAGAGTCAAAACTGACTCTAAATGATCAAGGCAAATTCAGCTCCTACCGTGGTCGTGGTAGAGGCCAGGCGCGTGGTATTTTCCAACAACCACGTCAAAGTCAACAGGAGACTCAAAGTTTCAGAGGTCGAGGACGAGGAGGCTACTGAGGAAGAGGAAGAGGAAGATCCACATATGGACGTGGAAACTCCAAAAATATCCAATGCTACAACTGCAAGAAGTTTGGACACTATGCCTCGGATTGTTGGCACAAAGATGATGAGCAAGCCAATGTTGCAGAAGCAACAAATGAGGTTCGTAGTGATTCTATTTTACTTCTCGCTCATGATGTTTCATATTCACAAGATGAGGTTTGGTACCTCGATTCTGGCGCAAGCAATCATATGTGTGGGAAGAAAGATCTGTTCGTTGAACTCACAGAAGGAGTTCGTGGAAAAGTGAACTTGGGAGACTTTACCAAACTCTCAGTTGACGGCAAAGGGAAGATAAAATCTATCAAAATGATGGTAAGAAAGGGTACATTTCTAATGTTTATTATGTGCCTAATATGAAAAGCAATATTCTTAGCATTGGGCAGTTGCTCGAGAAGGGGTACACCATACATATGGAGAACTACTCTCTCATTTTGAGAGATACACGTGGAGGAATTGTGGCTCGTGTTCCAATGACCAATAATCGCATGTTCCCGTTACATCTTAACACAAAGTCTGAGAAGTGCTTCTATGGACTCAAGGAATGTGAGTCATGGAAGTGGCATCTTCGCTTTGGCCATCTACATTTTAGCGGCTTAAAGCTATTATCTTCATTTGGCATGGTGCATGGGTTACCAGTGATCGAGCCACCGAGCAACGTTTGTGAAGGATGTATACTTGGCAAGCAGGCACGACTTCCTTTTCCCAGCAGCAAATCTTGGAGAGCAACATCACCATTGCAACTGGTTCATACCGACATATGTGGACCAATAGAGCCCATGTCCTTAGGAGGTAATAGATACTTTATTACCTTCATCGATGACTTTAGCAGAAAACTTTGGGTTTATTTTCTTAAAGAAAAATCAGCTGCCTTTATTGTATTCAAGAACTTCAAAGCCCTTGTTGAAAATCAAAGTGGCCATAAGCTTGTAACTCTTCGTTCTGACCGAGGTGGAGAATACACCTCAAAAGAATTTGATAAGTATTGCAGGGAACAAGGCATAAAGCATCAGTTGACTGCTGCTTACACATCACAGCAAAACGGGATTGCCGAAAGAAAGAACCGTACCATTCTTAATATGACCAGAACTATGCTCAAGGAGAAAGGGCTGCCAAAACAATTCTGGGCAGAAGCTGTGGCGTGCTCATCTTATCTACTCAACCGATGTCCTACCAAAAGTGTCAAGAATATGACACCTCAAGAGGCATGGAGCGGCCACAAGCCAAGTGTTGCACACCTAAGAATCTTTGGGTGTGTTGCATATTCTCAAGTTCCCGAATCCAAGAGGAAGAAGCTTGATGATCGTGGTGAAAAATGTATCTTTGTCGGATATAGCGAAGAGTCGAAAGCATACAAGCTCTACAACCCACTAACAAAGAAATTAGTGGTTAGTAGAGACATTATCTTTGATTAAGAAAGTGTGCGGAGCTGGAGCGATGAAGAGAAGGCCAAAGAACAACAAGTGTTAGAGGAGCCTGAAGAGCTCTCAACAGAAGCTCCACCAATTACCCCACCATCTTCTCAGCCTACCACACCGTCCGCAGCACAGAGGGACTCTACATCTTCTATGGGAGGTAGCAGCAGTAGATCCTCCACAAATCAAAGTAAGATGAGAAGTCTCAGGGAAATCTATGAGCAAACAGAAGATGGAGAGACTAATCTTTTCTGCCTATATGCTGATCATGAGCCTCTTACCTTTCAAGAAGCCGTTGAAGAAGATTGTTGGAGATCCTCAATGGAGGAGGAGATACATGCTATTCAAAAGAATGATACTTGGGAGTTGACAACACTCCCATCAAACCATAAGGCTATTGGTGTCAAGTGGGTGTACAAGATCAAACGCACTGCAGAAGGTGAAGTTTCTCGATACAAGGCAAGACTTGTAGCTAAAGGCTACAAACAAAAGTATGGCATCGACTATGAAGAGGTCTTTGCACCAGTTGCGAGACTTGACACAATGAGATTGTTGATCGCACTTGCCGCTCATCACAATTGGAAGATATACCAACTTGATGTCAAGTCAGCCTTTCTCAATGGCATCCTTGAAGAAGAGGTGTACGTACAACAACCGGAAGGCTTTATAATGGAAGGAGAAGAAAGCAAGGTGTACCGTCTTAAGAAGGCGTTATATGGCTTAAAGCAGGCACCAAGAGCTTGGAACGCACGCATTGATAATTACCTTCATCAGAACGGCTTCACTAAATGTCCATATGAGCATGCTGTTTATATGAAGAAAAACCATCGTGGTGAATTTCTAATCATTTGCCTATATGTTGATGATCTGTTATATACAGGAAATAATGGTGAAATGTTCAAGGAATTCAAGCAATCAATGTTTAAGGAGTTTGAGATGACAGACAACGGGTTGATGTCCTATTTCCTTGGTATTGAAGTGAAGCAACAACATGATGAAATTTTCATATCCCAAAATAAGTACATGGGGGAGATTTTAGAGAAATTCAAGATGGGTAACTGCAACTCTGTGAATACCCCAGTTGAAACAAGCATAAAGTTGTCAAAAGAAGGAGATTGTCGAGTTATTGAACCAACTCTTTACAAGAGTTTGGTTGGAAGTTTGAGGTACTTGACGATCACAAGGCCAGATATTGTCTATGGAGTTGGACTTGTGAGTCGATACATGGAGACACCAATGGAGACTCATTGGTTAGCTGCAAAAAGGATCCTAAAGTACATCAAAGGCACTCTGAATCTTGGTTTATTCTATGCCTATGGAGATAAAGCGAAATTAGTTGGTTATTCAGATAGTGATTGGGGATGTGACCAAGATGAGAGGAAAAGTACTACTGGGTATGTCTTTTATCTTAGTTCTACAACATTTTCTTGGACATCCAAGAAACAAGGAATTGTAGCCTTGTCTACCTGTTAGGCGGAGTATGTGGCTGCTTCGTCTACTGTTTGTGAAGCTATATGGCTAAGGAATCTCTTGAAGGAACTGGAACATCCACAAGAAGAACCGACTGTGATTTATGTGGATAACCAATCAGCTATAAAGTTAGCAAAGAATCCAGTGCAACATGGGAGGAGTAAACACATTGACACTAGGTTCCACTTTCTTAGAGACCATGTCAAGCGGAAGACAATAGAGCTCCAGTATTGCCACACCACTAAACAAGTAGCAGATATATTTACTAAGCCATTATCAGGTGCAATTTTCATGAGGCTAAGAGACATGCTTGGCATGAGGAGGTTTTGATTTGAGGGGGCATGTTGGAAACTAAACAAATCAAAACGCAAGAGAGGTTTTTTCTAAATGGTAGAAGTTATTAAGTTCTTTTAATTAATAAGGGACTTTAATTTTTCTAAACTCATGTGTTTATTTAATTCTCAACTGAAGTCTTAACTTAGAGATGAGTTTTTGTTATTTATTACAAAAAATAAGGAGAAGTAAAAGCCTTGTAAGTTAATCTTTGAATGCCTCTATTTATAGGCTTCGTAAAATGTATTTTCAATACAAGTGAAATACGAAAAAGATTTCCTCCACTCTTCTCTAGTCTAATTTTGTTATTTGTCTTTAGTAATAAAAGAGAGAGAGAGAGTGAGAGAGAGAGAGAGAAATAGAAAGGTAACTAGTTTGTAAACTAGTATTTTATCCTTCACAGAAGTGCTTGAGTTATGACGAGGATTTTGCAATGCTGTTTGATCATTTGCTGGGAAAGTTGGAGGAAGATGATATTCTTTTGTTTGTCGCCGTGGCGTGTCAAATTTGGTTTCGGCGAAACCAGGTGGTTCATGGGGGGGAGATGACACCTCCTTCAGCAGTTATCCAAAAGGCCCGAATTCACCTATACGAATAAGAGCAGGCGCAGACAAGTTTGGGAGCTGCAAATAGCGAAGCTTCTCCAACAAGACCAGCATTACAGTGTCAGCCACCTTCGGACGGATTTACAAAGTTAAATTGGGATGCCTCTATAGAAGCCGCGGGAGGAAAAATGGGGATGGGAATAGTGGCTCGTGATCATGCAGAAAGAGTACTGACAACAGTTTGCAACACAAGACTCCACGTTCGGGATCCTTCATCAGCCGAAGCTTTGGCAATGAGGCAAGCTGTGGAGCTGTGTGTTGAAATGGGTTTGCAGCAGGTCATCCTGGAGGGGGACGCCTTGGAGATCATACAGCTTATGCAATCCACTGAAGACTGGTGGGGTAGTTATGGCTCAGTCATTCGAGATGCCAAGATCAAGCTACACAGTGTAGCGGAATGGAGGGTGGCCCATGTATGCCGTGAAGTTAATACAGTAGCGCATAGCCTTGCTAAATTAGCACTATCCATACAGGGGAAGCATATCTGGGTAGACGACTACCCTTCATGTATCCAAGCTCAGGTTCATTATGAGAAAGTTTATCAATAATCAATGAAGTTGATTGATTCTCAAAAAAAAAAAAATAAATAAATAAATAAATTTAGTTAACTGAAGCGTTTTGAAGAAAAAAAACAAAAAAGTGAGTCAACTTAGTTAAACTATGTGTTTTGCAAGGAAAAAGAAAACGTTGATTAAAAAAATAAAAAAGCGCACATCTGACTCGTTTTCAACGTTTCACTCTCTTCTTCAACCTTCTGAATGTTGTAGACTTGCAAACCTGCAGTCATAGATTTAAATCAAAAGAAAATCAAGTACTCTTGGAAAAATGTGTCTCTAATGAGTTGTTCAGATTGGGCATAACCAGAGTATAGAGAAAAATTCTTGCTGAGGAAGGAGATTTTTTGGGAGGTGAGGGGGGCATTTGACCCCCCTCGAACCCCCCTCCCTCCGCCCCTGGAGGTGAAGAACAGCCTCATGCTAGAGAACCTTGCAATCCATTGGCATGGAAACCGACAGGGAAATACTGCACACTTCCCATTTTCCTTCTTGAACCAGATTCATATCTAGATATCCTTTGAGATATACCTTACTTCAACGCATATTCTTTTGTTTGATTTGCTGTAGATTGGAACATCTAGGATGGATGGAACAGAGGAAAGATCAAGAATCTCCAAGTTCCTCAGCGAGGAAAGATCAGGAATGCATCCGACAACATCATTTCCAGTGAGATTCAACTCTCTAAGTTGCTACAGTAAGTTATTTACAAGTAACAAACCGTCCCACATCGCTAACAACACGGAACCTCCCAACCTTGCTTTTCTATAAAAAGAGGCATTTGCTTCAATTCCAAATCAAAGCCAGCGTCATAAGTTAGGTGTCGAGCTGAGCCTTTTTGGCTTGTGTAATATCTGAGTTTGAGCTTGCACTAGCAACTGGCTTTTTGGCTTAAAGTATAAATTTTATGAAAGAAATTAAAAATTTTAGTTGTATCGATCCGAGGTTCGGCTTGACTCAGCTCAAATTGTTTAATATGTGAGTTTGAAGCCCGTGCTTGAGCAAGGAAAATCAACATATATAGACTAATAGTGGACAATGCTACAGTATAAAATCAACATATATAAGGAAAGCAAACAAATAAGGTAAATATAATAATAATATATTATGAATATATTCTAACGGACATAATGAAGAAGACATGAAAAGATGAGTATTAGACAAACAAATACCTTCGTACAGAAGATAATCACTGTGTAATGGATTGATACACCTTCAAAACAAATCAATCCAACCTGAGTGCAATGCAGTTCTGGACTTGAGGATTTATTACAGTGATCAGCATTTCACAAAAACCATGGAAATGGAGTTGGACTTTAGTATTCCAACCAAGTCTGAAAACTTGTAAAGGCGTCTAACGGAATTAAACACATACCAACAACTACTTAGAGATGAGATACTATCTCTATATTCATTGGCCTTGTTCAATATCTTGTGAACCTCCGACAACTTTTGTTCCTTTTTGTTTGCCTTCCATTTCGTATTTTGAGATAATCAATTCTCCAACCAGCATCTTCCGCTAGAAAAGTCTATGTTTATGTGGCCGAAAAAGAAATCTAGACTTGTATGTTGAGCGGAATGTATCAACCCAAATTTTACAATGTAGCCAGCCAAACGAAAGAATTGGGATACTAGCGGAAGTGATTACAACACCTGCGGTCCATGCCCATCCTCTTCTTGTACACACCAAAAAGAAAGTTGCGATGAAGGCTACCATCATGAAAGCCATGGAGATGAAGAGGGTGGCAAGTCCAAATAGCAACTTTGAAGGTAATGACTTTAAGAAATCATCTTCTGTGTAACAGGACGTGAGAATTGACAAAAAAATTACTATTGAAGTCGAAGAGGAACATAGTGCTATTGCATCTGATATGAAGAATACCATCAACCCTTTCTTCCCAAAAAGAAGAGGAATCCCTGTTACTTGATTGCTGCCACCTGGTACAGTGAAGGCTGCAGCAAAAATCACAGTGGCAATTAATGTCGCCACAAGCATGCAATAGTTTGCTGTGTCCTTCATCCATTTTTCACCATCTTTCTTCAAATCTTTATGTGTCTCTACAAATATCTCCTTAGGTGTTTTGTTATCCCTATTCTTACTCTTCAAGTATTTCTGAGGGACAATCTTTTCGATCTCCTACAGTTGACGAGATATAAATTAATAGGTAACAGATGAACCATTATGTATGCAACTGGAAGAAAAAAAAAAATTATTACTCACCTTAAACCACAACAACTCCCGTTGCATTTGAAGGGCCGCTCCTGATACGATATTTAGTCGATCTGCAGGAGCTAATTTGCCAGCTAAATGCAACATGTTCTCTTTGTTATCTTCGGTATCATAGGATGCAAGGCTATGCATGCCAGCACCTAGTTCATATATTAGATTGAATACACTCTCTTGCCGATGTAAAATAGCAGTGTGAAATATACTCATGTTATTTTTGTCTTGTTGCCAGATAAGGGAAGGATAAGAGCGTGAAAGTACAATTAGAAATCCAACATTTCCAACTTTTACAGCTTCAAAAATTAAAGCCATATACTTGTCAACCAATTCTGGTGAGCTCAGGTCGTCTTTGATTCCATCCCTTTTCAAAAAAATTTCAACTAATTGATGAGCTAATGTCTTCGTCAAAGCTTTGTGACAGATCCCTTTGAACCCATAGAGGTTGAGAAAAGAATCTATATATTCAGAAATCAGAATGGTTTGGTAATAAAGAAATATTAAATCTGTACAATTATTTTACCAATATCCAGAATAAGAAATTATATTGAAAGCTTTATAAAATAAAAATGCAAAGATAACTGAAGCATTAGATGCGGCTACTTTCTGTCCTAATTATTGACATCTTAAGACAAATTTTGTCTTTTCATAACCCAAGCACTTTAAATCTCTTCTATCTTTTGAATTTAAGGAGAAAGAAAATGCTAGCTTTTGCCAAAAAAAGAAAACAGTACTCCCTATTTCTTGCGTGTGTGTAAAAGCAACGGTTACAAGTATTGCGATAGATTGATGAAACATATAGAATAGAAATTAACCTATGATCTCATACATTCTTCCATAGTTTAGAGGTAGATATCATCTAAAGATTTGATGAAGTCGAATAAGAGCATTTTCCCATGCCAAGCTAATATGAGTAAAATTGTCATCAAGTTGTGATTAATGTAATAAAAGAACTATATATATATATATATATATATATAAATTAAAGAAGTTTGGGTTGGAGGCAAACTAACAGGAGTTTAAGAGACTTTTCCAGAATGATAGCCGACTTTCGCTGCCAATTGAGAATGCAGGTTTCTTGGCCAACATTTCCAATGCTTCCCACCGGCATTCAGTGTCGGCATTTGCTATGTTGGTATCTGTTTTCAGAATTTTCAATGCTATATCTGTCCATAAAAATGACACATTAATTTGATAATTGTGGGTTAAGAAATGTTTATAATATATGGTCGCTAATATTGCAATAAAAGTGGTAACTCCATCCAACTTATGTAACTGCATCAAATGTATCAAACAAAGTTATAGTCAGTTGTAGGGCTTACCATACATATCATTGCGGATAGTATGCTTAAGGAGCTCAATGCGTTTTTCATCACCCAACCTTTCAAGAGTAGGACTACTTAGAGAGAATAGATAGGAGACCATGTTTGTATGTCCTACATAAGCTGCAACAATGAGTGGTGTGTCTCCCTCGCTATTAGGGAACGATGGCAGCGCATTGTTATTTTTCACCAGCTGCTCAGCAATGCTGACGTTTCCTGCTTGGGCAGCAAAGTGAAGGGCCGTAAATCCAGAATTGGTTTGCAATACCAAGTCCTCCTGCTTCATCAATGGCAACCATTTCTTTATAAAATCGGTGTGATGTGCACTCACTGCAATGTGAAGTGCTGTCGCTTTGTTTTTCGTTATGTAAGCTCGAACACACTCGTTGTCATTATCATAAAAAGCCTTAGCAGCTGGCCAATCATCTTTTAAGGCCGCGCGAAGGAGGGGAAGGTAGTCATCTAATGGTTTGTCCCCTGGAATTTTCGCCTAAGATGAATCAGAAGAGGTGCAGATATATATATGCAGAAGGTGCTTAAGAGAACATTCACAATGCAGTTTTTTGCAATATATATGTTAAGAATATTATGTTAGGGTTATTTATTTCTTTATGTATTATAAGTCTACTAGGTTTACCTTTCCTTACTCTATTAGATTATTTGCTTATCACTCATAGCCTCTCTATAAATAGAAGTCTTTGTAGTCCTTCATATCAATCTATATCAATATAATGTAGTCCATTCTGTGCTTCCGCTCTCCCTATTATTCTTCCACTTTTCTATATCTCTCTATTATTCTAACATGGTATTAGAGCCACTTTTTTTGTGGCCTTCAATAAATGTATTTTCTAGCGTTTTCCCTTTGACGAATTTCAATCTCATCGCCCTACATCAAGTGCCGCCAAAATTTTTGCTGCCCATAGTCTTAAAATAGTGCCAGCCTCTAGATTCGGAGCCGGTTAGTCTGTAGCCATCAAGCGGTTTTCCGCTCAAAATCTCTTCCAAGCCTTCATCACTGCCTCCTTCATCCATTTTTCACCATCTTTCTTCAAGGCACAGATCTACAGTTCTATGGTAGATCTGCCGCCATGCACCTCCGCCAGTTTCTGCCCGCACCACCGCTGCCCTTGCAGGAGCTACACGCTCCTCCGCCGACGACAGATCAGATGCCGCCATGTACAGATCCAAAGAGATCTAAAGCGTCTAGGCTTCCACATGCTCACACTCGCCACCAGAAGGTTCTGCCGCTGTCGACAGTTCAGACGCCCCCAAGTACAGATCCAAAAAGATCTGAAGCATCCAAGCTTTCACGCGCCACCAAAAGGTTCTATCACAGATGACAGTTCAGACATCGCCAAGTACAAATCGAAAGAGATCTGAAGCATCCAAGCTTCCACACGCTCATACGCATCCAGAAGGTTCTTTCCGTTAGTAACATTCCTCCACGTGCGTCCCAAGGGTTCCTCGGCACATTAGCAAGACTCGCCTAAGAATCTGTGCGTTCCCTTATGCGCCTCCACAAAGCTCCGATCACATCAACAGTAGCGCCAATCGACAAATCAAGGCCAAACGAGTCTAAATCATTCGAGATCTCTGCCAAAGACACTCTAACGCTCTCCCACGCGCCGCCATAAGTTGCTAACTCTCAGTCCACACGCCGCCATATTAGGTGGATCAGCTCAATTTCCTCACTGTTTCACATATTCGATGCCAGCGGTCAAATCTCCACCAAGCATGCCGCCATTGGATGCCTGACGCGCTGCCACGCTCCAGCTGAAAGTTCTGCGCGTGAGCCTCATGTGCCCACTCGCCAAACTCCTTCCTGGCGTGTGAGATGCACGTGTCTCATGCGGCGGCAGCCACTAGGGAGTGCACCACACGCGCCAGATGCTCTCCATCTTTCCATCTGCCACATGTCCCTCAAAGTGCTCGCCATGTCAACCCTAGTCCTCTGCCATGTGTTAGATCTCTTAGCACGCCACGTCAGCCCTAGGCCATGTCATCCAGTGCCACGTAAGCCTAGTGCCATGTTAGCACCATGCCAAAGTTGACTTTTTCTTTGTTGATTGTTGACTGTTTACTTTTGACTTTGACTCTTCTAGTGTTGACCGTTGACCATTGACTTTGACCACTAAAAAAAAAAAAAGGTGACCAGGTGTTTCCTACTCAATTTTTCGTCATGATTTCAAATTTGTGGTCTGTTTGTGCTTTTGGCATCTTTATATGGCACAAAATGTGATTTTTCACTTCAAGGCGTTTGTTTTATACAGTTCAAGTCGGTTCATGCATTGTTCAATTCTGTTCCACAGCCTTTTTTGGCACAGTTCAACCCAGTTCAATCTTCTTGCGGTGGACACTCTTGGGTCAGACAAATCTTTCCTCCAGTCCATGGGTTTTCGGGCCAAAGAAGCCCCTTTTAACCAACTCACTTATGCCTTCTCAACCGCAGCCATCATCGGTCACTGCAGCCTCTCCTAGGCAATTGATCCATTACTTGTCAGAATTTTTAGGTCAGACCTATCAACGGTCCAAGGGTTTCAGGCATGATTAACCTCTTCAATTGGCCCTTTTCTCCCTATTTAGCTCAGCCGACCAGGCGAGAGGCCCTACTTAGCTCAGCTGACCAGGCGAGACAGTTTTCTCTCCTCTCAACCGACGAGGCCAGCTATTTCATTACTAGTATATGGTTTTCAAGTCAAATTACCACCAAGTGAACCGAGCTTCAACTTAAATGCATAGCTCAATTCAGGCAGAATCCACCGATCTCAAGCAACTTTTATGGCGTTACTTCTGCAACTCTTTCAGCACAAGCAGCTTTTTCGGCGAATTCAACTCTTTCTCCCCCTTTCTTTTACCCAAACTCAAGCTTATACCTTGAGTTTTAGGATCTATAGTCCTTCATATCAATCTATATCATTACAATTTAGTCCATTGTGTGCTTCCGCTCTCCCTATTATTCTTCCGCTCTTCTATATCTCTCCATTATTCTAACAATATATATATATATATATATATATATATATATATACCAAAGAGAAAGAGAGAGACACTTACTTTTAGGATCTTCACTTGGGATATTAGGAGTGGCTCCTTGATGGACTGCATTATCATCAGAAGACGATGTTTTAGGAGTAGAGCTGAGGGACGAACCTACAAGTTAACGATTTAGAGGGAGGGAGAGGAATGATCATTTTGTAATTATTTTACATTTTTCTTGCTCATTTCATGTTTTCTTCCTTCAACATGATTTGCGATCCAATTTTAGCAGGACAATCACTTTGCATTAAGTGATGCCTCACAACAAACTTATAATTGAGCCTTTTTTCTTTTCTTTTTTTTTTTCTGGTTTTTCATAAACTTTTTTTCTACCAGATTTGCTAAATAGTAAATAAGAACCGAGATTTTCATTTAAGGATTCGAAAGAAGACAAAAAGGCATGATGTGTACTTAAAAATAGAAACTATATACAGATACAAAGTTAAGAATAACAGAATAATGGTAAGGAAAAAGAGAAAAATGCTAAAGTCATGATGATAACAACAATTATGGTGAAGATTTTCTCCGGAATTTTGGCCTATGATAAATCAGTAGAGGTGCAGATATATGCAGAAGGTGCTTAAGAGAACATTCACAACGCAGTTTTTTACAAGATATATATATATATATATATAACATGCATGGTATATATAAAAGCATTCGCAAGAGTTTTACCTAAGACAAATCGAAATTAAATTCGTTCACCTGTTATGACCAAAGAGAAAGAGAGACGCTTACTTTGAGGATCTTCATTTGGCCTTGAGGACTGTCCGTTTGATGTCCCAGCTGAATTATTGCTTGCTGGAGTAATCTGTGAATTTGACGTACTTGGGGTATTAGGAGCGGCTCCTTGATGGACTGCATTAGATTCATCAGAAGACGATGTTTTAGGAGGAGGAGTAGAGCTATAGAAACCTGTTGTAGCCTTGTAGGAGATAATATTGGTTGACGGATAACACAACATTCACAATGCATGGTATATATAAAAGCAGACAAATCGAAATTAAACTGGGTCTCCTGTATATCTTCACCAGATAGAAAGAGAGAGGCACTTACTCCCATTAGTTGCGTCCGACTTCTCAATACTAATCAAGAGATGACCGGGGGAATCCACTGTTGCAGAAGAGGATATTTGTTGATGGATAGCTTTTCCAGAAGAATTCCTTTCAATTCTCACATTTGCCTGTTGTCCTCCATTCTCAGGCATGGATGTAGCGTCTTCCATTTTTCTTCTGGTTTTATAAAAATAAATTTAATAGACATATGAACGTTTTTACATAATTTTTGTATATATTGAGATACCTACAAGTTATATATATATATATATATATATATATATATATATATATATATATATATATATATATTTACAAATTTAACTTTAGAGGGCGAGACTGGGTTGAATTCTCTCTCTCTATCTCTCTCTCTCTCTTTTTGATTTTTATTTATTTATTTATTTTAAGAGGCCAAAGAAAAAACCAAAAAAACAAGACTTATTTTTTATTTTTTTATTTTTTTTTTACAAATTTAAAGACCAATTTCTTTTAACAATTCCCCCGCCCATAGTCCGTCATTGGTTGTAGTTTATTTTTGTCATGATTTGAGATCAAATTTTAGCAGGACAATCACATGCATTAAGCGATCCCTCACAACAAACTTATTGATCCTTTTCTTCAATTTTCTTCTAGTTTTCCGTAAACTTTTCTTCTACCAGATTTGCTAAATAGTAAACAAGAATTATCCACCATGACAAAAGTACCCCATTTTGATTTACGGATTCCGAAAGAAGAAAAAAAGCCATGATGCTTAATTTGCTAAGTGTTTAAAAATGAAAGAATATAGAGATACAAAGGTAAGAATAAAAGAATAACAGTAAGGAGAAAGAGAAAAATTCTAAACTCATGAGGATAACAACAATATTTATGATGAAGACTTACTACAGGTACGTACTTGACGATATTACTTACTATTCCAATTCTTGCCTTTACAGATTGAGCTTCACAGCCTCCGAAGAAACGGGGTGTCTTAAATTTGCACCAGTTTAACGGCTGCAAATCAGCATCCAGATGAAGATCGAAGGTGAAATACGTACGAGAAATTCGGTGTGAAAGTAGAAAACAGAAAGTGATGTAAGCAGTCTTTTTGAAACGGAGGGCCTCCCCTCTCTATTCGATGGAACAAGCAGCAGACTTTCTTCCAAGCCTCTTTCACCACATTCATTTAATCCTACCTATCCTAATCCATACAAAATATAAGATAATGTAAACACTGATCCCATTATCAACAAGAAAAGAAAAAGAAAAAGAAACGTACAAATTAAATAACTTTATCAATCTGTCAATCACTTCAACGATGCCTTTTATGCAATTAGGCATAGGAATTTCATATTATGTATCATGTATGTATATATAATACTGAATTATGTGAACTAGCTTATAATCTGCGTAATGCGCGGGATTCTTCATTACAATTTAATTATAAAATCAAAATATTATAATTGTACTTTTCATAAGTATTATGAAATTTACTTTTCATAATTGCAAGAGGAAAACTTGAATTTTGCTTAGTCAAAAAATTAATATAAAATGAGAAAGAATCTCTAATATTGTTGGTGTAATACTTATTAGATTTCAACACAAATAAAACTTATAATTATGCACTTTCGAAAAAGTACTTTGGCTGTAGAAAAAAGTATGCAAGATATTCTTTGTTATAGTTTAATTTCAAAATTTAAACACATGTCAATCGAACTTTTTATTATAGGTTGTTAAAAAAAAAAAAAAAAAAAACTATCACACCCCTTTAAATGAACAGACATACTAAAGGTTATATATCAATATATTACTCAAAATAATTACACATAACATTGCATAAATATATAAGTCACATAAAATTTTACTATGATAAGGCCTTTAACTTTAATTAGTTTAATCCATATAAATTAAAATATGTTAAAATCTTTGCTCCCATATGTATAGTTTAAAATGAAAAATATAAAGAAAAAAAAAATAGTGAAAAGAAAACTTGGATTGTGATTATTAAAGCATTAATAGAAAGTTAGTAAGAATCTTTAATATTATTAGTGTTATATCTATTATATTTCATACAAATTATAAAACCCATATAATTATGAGCCTTAAAAAAAGTACATAGCAAAATAATAAAAAATATTTCAGTCAACAATGCAATCAAATAATCATCTCACATCATATTTAATGCTTAATTATCTCTTAGGTGTTTCAAAGTTCATTTTTTGTATAATAATCAAATAAATTTTTGCATTCTTTTACTTTCAAAAGCATAAAAAGTGCTTTCAAAAAATATTTCAAAATCCGGGTAAATCATACAAATAAACAAAAAATCTTGTAGGTGGTTAGGCCTCGGGAAAATATCAAATAAGAAGCATGTTATATTAAACAAGGGATAACTTCAGAAAACCCCCCTGAAGTTCCAGCCGATTTGAAAAGACCCCCCTGAATTTCCAAAACTCTCATTTAAGCCCTCTGAACTTTCATTTTCTCTCACTTTGGACCCCTTTAACATTAAACTACGTCGTTTTGAATGTTTTATACCCATTTTACCCTTCCCCAAAACTACGTCGTTTTGTGTCCTAAAATTACCCAGCCTAAAACGACGTCGTTTTAGGCATTAATTTTTATTTTTTTAAAAAAAGAAAAAATTAAAAATTAAAAAAAAAAAAATTAAAAAAAAAAAAAAAAGAAAAGAAAAAAACTGGGGTGGCTTCAGCCACCCCCTGGACGGTCTGGGGGTGGCCGGACCACCCCCTTGGCCATGGGGGTGGTCCGGCCACCCCCAAAAGGGTTAAAAAAAAAAAAAAAAAAAAAAACGGGGGGGCGGGGGGGTGCATATGGGGTGGCCGGACCACCCCCAAGGGGCTGGGGGTGGTTTCGGCCACCCCATACGGCCGGTATGGGGTGGCCGAAACCACCCCAGCCCCTTGGGGGTGGTCCGGCCACCCCCAAAAACACCCCATCCCTTTTTTTTTTTTTTTTTTTTTGGGGCCAAGGGGGTGGCCGGACCACTCCCTTGGCCATGGGGGTGGCTCGACCACCCCCAGATCGGCCAGGGGGTGGCTGTAGCCACCCCCTTGGCCAAAAATGGGGTGGTCCGGCCACCCCATTTTGGCCAAGTTCAGCCACCCCCGTTTTTTTTTTTTTTTTTTTTTTTAAATTTTATTTTTTATTATATATATATTTTACTTTTTTTAATTAAAAAAAAAAATTATGCTTAAAACGACGTCGTTTTGGGCTGGATATGTGTTGTGATTTTAGGACACAAAACGACATAGTTTTGAGGAAGGGTAAAATGGGTATAAAACATCCAAAACGACGTAGTTTAATGTTAAAGGGGTCCAAAGTGAGAGAAAACCAAAGTTCAGGGGGTATAAGTGAGAGCTTTGGAAATTCAGGGGGGTCTTTTCAAATCGGCTGGAACTTCAGGGGGGTTTTCTGAAGTTATCCCATTAAACAATTAACGATTTTATAAACTAATGGACACTAAACAAAAATAAGCCCCAAGATGACGATTGTGATTTTATGCTAGGAATCAATTATCAATCCCACTATGATAAAGATGAATTTCTTGAGCAATCAGTACTTTTTTTTTTTTACCCGACAGTTTTTGTGTGTGTTAGAGAATATTAGGGGATTTGATTTCATTGTAATTGATTGTAATCTCCTATAATTAGATTTGATGATACCATAAAGATCTTTATAACACATCAAAAGAATAAAAATTTCCTCCAAACTAGTTTGAATGAAATTTCGTCCAATCAACTTCAATAAGTGCCAAGTGTCATCTCTTACATGTTTTTTTTTTTTTTTTAATATTCTTAACAATAATTTACTGACATTCTACTAACCTACGAATCCAAATATTAATTTTAGAGAAATTCAAAAATATTGAATTACGTATACTTGTCACATATTAGAATAGGTTGAAGAAAATTTTCTCTGAATAAATTTGTGTCCCAATCAAAATAGACTTTCTCCTCTCGGCTCATATCTCTCTCACCAAGAACAATAAATAAACTTGCACATATCTTTCTTCCAAGTATATTAAGTGAGAAGTGCTTTCGTGGGAGCTCGACGTCACGTATAAAGTCATGCATGATCCGGAAGGTTGTATGCATGATTCTTTTTTGTTTTTTGTTTTTTGTAAGAGGTTGTTTGCATAATTGATAGCTCCTAGAATTCACCTTCCGAATACAACAAAGCCAGTTGCCATAAAGCCAGTTGTATGCATGATTGATACAGAAGCATTATCAATGCAAACAAATTACGTATAATAATGCATGCAAACAGTAATCAGACCATATCAACGCGAAAAGGATTTTCTCCATTTTAAATTCTCTTTATTTTTTTTATTTAGTACATCTTGAAAGGTAATGTTGTCTAAAAATTTTAATGATGGTAGTGTATTAAATGTACTACCATTCAAAATACACTAAATAAGAAAAATAAAAAAAAATTTGAAATGAAAAGAATCCTTTTTCCGATAACAACGGCCATCCATGTGATATATCCTGCTGAACCTGTGTGTGCATGCGTGGATCGCAATAATAGAAGAAAAGAATGTTGGTACAATAATGCATGCAAACAGTTGAGAAATGCATAATTAAGGGGGTAATCAAACCTGTCAAATACGGGTAAATTGTAAAGAAAATGTTGGGACTTAATTAAGATATTCTGTATTAAATTATCATTTGTTCTAAAAAATTAAAATGATAAAAAATAATAATAAAATTATGGTATGTTTAGTACATAGTGAAGAAATTCGTAAAGAAATAAAAGTAAAACCGGAAATAGAAATAATAAATATAAAATAAATACAAAGATTTTACGTGGTTCGGTTAACGACGTACGTTCACAAGAGAAAGCCCAAAGGGCTACATTATGCTCTTATTGCTTGATTGATATTACAATACAAATGCTCATATTTATAGGAGAATTGAAATAAACAAGAGACATTGAAAGAGGCATTGTCCTAATTAAAAGTTTAACAGAATATTATCAATAGAATGATAATTTGAAAGGGGTTTATACACTTTTTCCAAAAAAATTCAATGGTTGATTGACATTATCACGTGAGTAGGATAACATAGGGGATATAAATTTGATTTCTATCCTTACTCTTAAAATTATCCTCTCAAAAGGTCACTCTCGATTTAAGGTATTCAATTTCTTCTGAAATTAGTGAGAATAATTATGAATCTATGATCAAGGTCATGGACCTATGGTTTATTAGAAGTAGAAGGAATTAGGATCATCTTTAGTTCATTTAAACTGGATAATATTCAGTTAGTTATATTGAAAATGTATTTTTATTGCCTAAAAAAATTAAACGACAATAATATTCTTCCAATATAATTAACTGGATATTATCCAGTTCAAATCCTATGGAAAGAATCATATTCCAAAAGTGGCGTGTGATCTCATGGGTAGAGAAGAAAAAAAATAAATTGTAGTCAACATCATTAAATAAACGTGCAAGAATCTTTCTTCTAAGTACATTAGGTAATTAAGAAGTGCTTTCGTGGGAGCTTGACCTCATGTATCAAGTCATGCATCTGGAAGGTTGTATGCATGGTTGTATGCATGATTGATTCAGAGCCAGCTCCGAGAATTCACTTTCCGATCGAAGACAACAAAGCCAGTTGTCATGAGATACAGAAGCATATATGCATTATCAATCTACGTACATTCAACCATTATCAATGCAAACAAATTACAATCAAGTGATCGGACGATAACAACGGGCCCTCCATTTGATCTTGCTGAACCTGTGTGTGCGTGGATCGCAATAATAGAAGAAAAGAACGTAGGTACTAGGCACTAGGTACAATATGCTCCCAAAAAGTATGAGAATTTGATAGGGACTAGGCAACGGCATGTTAATTTGATAGGGATTGTACCATACTCTAAAATAAATTCCTTGATACCCTATTACATGTTAATTTGGTACATGCATGATGGAATTACGATCAAATGAGCGTGCATGGACGCATGATTATGAGCTGATCTTTCTAATAAAATAATTATTAGCTACAGTTTGGAACTCAGTATCCTTTCATGGAAGGGGTATGTTTGGTCTACTCACTTGTGGAACAACTTTGGAGTTTTAGAATTTTATAAAGATTAATTAATGTTAAATACCACATTTTTATCTCATAACTATCCTACAATACATACCAACTTCAGGTAAAATTTACCCCTAAGTATTTGGTTTAGAGTACTAGCAACAACTTTTCTTAAATTTAAAGAAGCAAGCTACTTTTTGCTAAAAGAAATGAGCGAGATATGAGATGTCATTGAGGAGGAGCAAATCCTCCCCCGTCCCTTCTCCCCTCCTTCCCCCTCCCTTTCTTGCCTATTTGGAGTTTCTATCCGCCTCTTTTGAGGCCCTATCCAAGAGATTAAACCCCTACCACAGTCAACACTGGTTTTCCATCATCTCGATTGTGTCTTTAGCTGGATCTGTCAAGATTCTAATCTCGAAATCTTTTGAAGATAAATCTACTTTCCTACACGAAACCCAACAAGTTAATTATGAAAAGAGTGATCAAAGATATATATATATATATATATATATATATATTTTAACTACTACATTTTCAATATAAACTCTAACAAATTATCTATTTTACTTTCTTTAAAAATTAGTTTTTAATGTATGAAGGAGAGAGAAGGAAGTGTGAAACAAATAAAAAAATATTAAAACATCACCCTCAATATTATATTCTCCTTATCCCAAAAGCTTAAGTATGCCCAACACGTGAGATATTTAATTAAAATAAACGGTGAATTGACAAAAACAAGGTTTGAACTTAAGACCTATTCTCTGTTATCATGTCAAATCATCACTTATCGAAAAAGCTTAAGCCAACAGGAATTGGTAAATTTAATTATTTATCCTCACTTTAACAATCTTCCTCATGAATGGGTACTCCCTTTTAATACATGAGGTCCAACTAGTGGAATATTTAAAAAATTAGGAGGTAAATGACTCAGACATGATTCAAACTCAAGACCTTTATTCAGATACCATATTAAACCACTAACTATCTCAAAAGTTTAAACGGATATAAACGGGTAAATTTAATCATTTAACCAATACTTAGAGCATGTTGCGTTGGGAAGTATAGCTTTCACAGTCAAAAAAAGTTTTTTTTAGAAAAAAACTTCAATTTTAACATTTTTTTCAAAAGTGTGTTTTGACTATTTTTAGAGTAAAAAAAAGTCAAAGTAGCACTTTTAAATTTTTTTACCAAACATGCAAGATTTTAGTTTGGCACAACTTTTAAGGTATTAAAAGTACTTTTTAACATCTCTAACGCAATTCCAAACAGGCTCTTAACCTGTTAAATTACCCACACTAACCCCAAAAGCTTAAGCTTATTGAAAGTAATAAATTTAATCATTTAATCACCAACTCTCCTTTAATATGTGTGAGCCAACATGTAGAACTATGATAAAGTTAACTCTGCAATCTAAATAAGATAGAGTTAATTAATATATTGTATGGAATATTGTGATTTATTTTTTATGCTAGGAATCAATTATCAATCCCACCATGATAAAGATGAATTTCTTGAGGAGTGAATACACCTTTTTTTTTTTTTTTTTTTTTTGTGAAGAGCCAGACAGTTTTTGTGTTAAAAAATATTGGGGGATTTGATTTCATTGTAATTGATTGTAATCTTCTATAATCGGATAGAAATTTTCTCCAAATCAGTTTGAAAGAAAGTTTCTCCAACCAACTTCAATAAGTGTCAAGTGTCATCTCTTACATGTTTTTTTTTTTTTTTTAATATTATTAACAGTCATTTACTATCATTCTATTAACCTAAGAATCAAAACATTAATTTTTGAGAAATCCAAAGATGTTGAATGACACTTGTCACCTATTAGAGTAAGTTTAATAAAATTTTCTCCAAACCGGTTTGAAAGAAATTTGTGTCCGCATCAAAATAGACTTCTCCTCTCTTCTCATATGTCTCTTACCAAGAACAATAAATAAACGTGCATGTATATATCTTTATTCCAAGTATATTACGTGAGAAGTACTGCTTTCGTGGGAGCTTGACGTAAGATACAGAAGCATATATGCATTATCAATCTACGTACATTCAACCATTATCAATGCAAACAAATTACAATAAAGTGATCAGACGATAACAACGGGCCCTCCATGTGATCCTGCTGAACCTGTGTGTGCGTGGATCGCAATAATAGTAGAAAAGAACGTAGGTACTAGGCACTAGGTACAATATGCTGCCAAAAAGTATGAGAATTTGATAGGGACTAGGCAACGGCATTTTAATTTGCTAGGGATTGTACCATACTCTAAAATAAATTCCTTGATACCCTATTACATGTTAATATGGTACATGATGGAATTACGATCAATGAGCGTGCATGGACGCATGATTATGAGCTGATCTTTCTAAAAAAATAACTATTAGCTACAGTTTGGAACTCAGTATCCTTTCATGGAAGGGGTATGTTTGGTCTACTTACTTGTGGAACAACTTTGGAGTTTTAGAATTTTATAAAGATTAATTAATGTTAGATACCATATTTTTATCTCATGACTATCCTACAATACATACAAACTTCAGGTAAAATTTACTCCAAGTATTTGGTTTAGAGTACTAGCAACAACTTTTCATAAATTTAAAGAAGCAAGCTACTTTTTGCTTAAAGAAAAGAGCAAGATATGAGATGCCATTTAGGAGGGAGCTTTGCTCCTCCTCCCCCTCCCTTTCTTGCCTATTTGGAGGTCTTTTTATCCGCCTCTTTGCTTCATCGAAAGTGTTATCTGCCTCTTTTGAGGCCCTATCCAAGAGATTAAACACCACAGTCAACACTGGTTTTCCATCATCTCGATTGTGTCTCTAGCTGGATCTGTCAAGGTTATAATCTCAAAATCTTTTGAAGATAGATCTATTTTTCTACACCAAACCCAACATGACACGCACCTCCCCATCGGCCACCTCCCACCCTGAGATCCGTCAAATTTTTTTGTTCGGTTGCTTTTGTTTCTCATTTATTTTCTCAGGTATTTTTCTATTTCATTTTTGGGTTTGTTTTGTCTTCTCTTGAGATTTGATTTCAGTATCAATCAATGGAGTGAAGGTTTAGTTGTTTTCTAAGATTTTGTTTGTACCAATCTTTAAGAGTAATGATATTAGGTTTCTGCTATGTCTTTTGTTTTGTTTTGTGTCTTCCTTTTTTTTTCTTTTTTTCTTTTTTAATTTTTTATGAGTAATTCATTGACCAATGCGGAAGAGTTTTTCAAGTATAGAGAAGAATTGTCCCTATGGTAGAGGCTCTAAAGGGCAAAAATTTGCTACAAACTAGTTTTTACCAAACATGCAAATGTTTTTGTTTGGCACAGCTTTTTAGGTATTAAAAGTACTTTTTACCCTCTCTAACGCAATTTCAAACAGGCTCTTAATATGTTAAATTACCCACTAACCCCAAAAGCTTAACCTTATTGAAAGGGATAAATTTAGTCATTTAATCACCAACTCTTCTTTAATATGTGAGAGCTAACTTGTAGAACATTTAATTGACATGAAGGGGTGAATTGACGAAGACATCTATGATACCATGCCAAATCACAGCTTATCTCAAAAGCTTAAACTGATAGGAATGAATAAATTTAATCATTTAATTTTTCTTTAACAACAATAAACTTTCACTTGAAAGTTTACTGTAGCCAATATTTTACTTTGAAGCATATGCCAGAGAGCCAATATAACTAATATGAGCCCTTTAAAGCATACGTCGGAGATACATTGTAAGATTTGAGAATTACATATTTCTTCCCATGATAATCTAAAGAGATGACAGTAGGAGAGAAAGATACAAAATTAAGGTTGTTCAGCCTATGCCTACGTTCACACATCAAAGCCTTTTTTTGGTTACATCTTTCCTTGATTATTTGATTGTATACAAGATTATATTTATAGTGAAGGAATCTGAACATTACATGTCTCTTCTATTTCTACATTAACAATAATAAATTGAATTTACACAAACCATTTTGTAACTCTTGAGTTATTGTAACTCTTGTCTTTTGAGTTCTTGTAACTTTTGTTTCAATACGCCGCAAACCCAACGGTAGATCATGCATGTTGAGGTTTGATCTTGAATATCAAAGGGCTGAAACAAATGGCTATTATGGTTTGAATTGGAACATCGGTTGCTATGGCCTTAATGGGAAAGCAGCACCGTCTACTATTGGTCATCAATTGGATGATAAGCTAGCATGCTCCGACAATGAAACATGTGTTCTATTCAACGGTTACTAATTAAGGGAGAGTGATTGAGAAGAGAGGGAGGGGATTATCCGTAAAGACCGGATTTTGTACTCCGTGATTGAGAAAAGAGGAAAGATGTTATACTCTTAACTGTGGAGAAAATCAGTAGAGAGAAAATAATTGAGTTTTTTTTTTTAGATATATGAAAGAAAGAAAGAGATGGGTTACTCTTCCTAGCCTATATGAGAAGAAAACGAATAGATTGAAGTGATGGTGACAAAAGATGGAGTGTTTCGCTCTTCTTTTTTCTTCCCTAGTGTAGGGCATCCTTTCAAATTTTCAATCAAATTATAGAGGAGGAATTTGACTGTGTTCAAATTATAGAGGAAGAATTTGACTGTGTGGACCTAACAGTGGTAATTGGCGAGAGGCAGTTTGAGAAGATGGTGGGGGTAGCCATTGAGAATACAATAGAATAGAGAATCGAGGAAAAATAGCAGTGATACCTTTAAAAGGCTATAATACCATGTAAGATTTAATAATTACATATTTATTCCCAGGATAATCTAAGGAAATAAAAGCAGGAAAGAAAGACAAAAAATTAGATAGTTTGGCATATGTCTCCCGTACGTCCACACATCAAAGCCTTTTTTTCGAGTAATTTTATAAGTCACTCTTTTGTCCCTCTTATATCACTCTAATAATGAAGTGTTTTTTAAAATCACCATTTGATCAAAATTCAATAATAATCAATCATAAGGCCAATAATAATTTTAGAAACCATATCATTTTTTGAGTGACATAAGAGTGACTTCTGACATTACTCATTTTCTTCGCTACATCTTATCTTAATTATTTGATTGTATATAATATTCTATTTACGTCACATGTCTCTCACACTTTTGGTCTTTTCTAATGGAATCATTCTTAGATTTTCACTTTTCTTTTTTAAAGTGAGTTCCCTTTGATCGATATGTTGTCTTTGTTTTTTCTCTTTGCTTTTGCCATCCATAGTGCTTTTTACTTTAGGAGTTTAAGTCAATTTTGGATTTTTGAACGCTAGTTACTGTTAAAGCTTTTTACCATGTTAAATAATCAGTTATTTCAAAAGTTTAAGTTTTTAGGACAAGTGGTGATATAACATGATATCAGAGCAAAATGCCTTGAGATCGAACCTTGACTTCGTCATTTACCTTATATTTCAATTAAATATTCAACGTATCGAGCCTTACCTATTAAAAAAGAGTTTGAGCCTACACGTAAGTAACAATATTAAAGCTTTAATACCATGTTAAATTACCAGTAAATTTAATCACTTAATCATTACTTTAACAATTTCATGCATGACATATGAGCTCATGATTTCATATATATATATTTGGCTCTAAAAAGAACCAAAACTGCATTATGGGGAGCCTGAAAATGTTACTTTTTAAAAAAAAGCTATTTCAGGCTTTTTTTATATATATAATGGTTTTATTTTCCGGCCAACACATTCCCAAACCTCAGTTTTCCCAATATCTATATAAAACATCATAAGGCAAGATTTTCAAAAGACCTTGAGGGCGCCATTGTTTTTTTTCTTGAAGATTTTGTTTTGTATCCCTATGCCTTCAATCTTTGATGATGCAGATCGAACATCATTTGAGCTTCTAAAGAAGTTCGAACTAGGTGTACCACCTGTACAAACTGCCTAAAGAAGAGTCGTAGAAGGAGGAGCTAGAAACTGGCATCCCAAGTTCCAATTCAATGATGTAATCATAATTATTTGGTCTTGCAAGAGTCGTGTTAGAGTCTAATAACGAGTAGATCTCCAATACAGAGTTTGATTCTGATTCTGATTCTTCTTACTAGAGTTGGAGTCCTAATTTGGAGTTAATAGTTGCAAGTGTTTAAATTGAAATTGGTTTAGAGTGGAGTTTTATTTTTAGCAATTTGAACTGCGAGAGCCCACGGTTTGAACTAGTTGCAACTCTTTTGTTAAACCAACTTAATTTCAATTCCTATTATAGGGAGGGCCGGAGGGGTTATACTCCGCGACCAAGTGGACGTGATAATCATGGATCGTGAAAAGAATTGTGAAAGGAATCTTAGATGGAGTGAAAAAAATGCTCGATCACGTTAATGGGAAACCTAGAAAAAAGAAAAAGCCAGGTGGCCTATATTTGGTCCATATAACTCATCTTTAGGGCCTTTGTTCACCTAATAATTCAGCTTTTGTCGATCTTGTATGATGATCCACGCACATGTAAAGCCCTATAGCTTTCCCATTTTATGTATTAAGTTTGTCCTCATATTTTGCCTCAGTGGTCAGCTGCCTCTATCTTCTTTTTGAGAAAAAAAAAAAAAAAAACACAAAAAACACAAAAATATATCAAACTAAGATTCCACCAACTTTTACATAGAATTTAAGGGGATATTAGATTGTAATTCGTTTCAAATTTGATTCTAATCTCCTACCTACTAGATAATCAAATTTGATTGTATTTAAATATGATTTGATGATATCTCTATCTACAAGATTTGTATCATCTTCACCTACCCTAATTCTCTTTTAAATAGGAGCATTTTATTTTAAAAATATAATTAAGAAATAAGAGTAGACTGTAGCGGTTTCTTTGCTAGTGTCTCCATTCTCTATTTGTTCTTCTATTTTATTTACTCCCTATTTATTTATGAATTTCTACATGATCTTGGCAATTGCTAGGTCCCCCCCTGATTGACACTAAGCCAAATATGTTTTATACCGCCATTATTATATAGTTGTAGACCTGAATTGTGCTCAACTCTTAATATATAAATGTATACAAACAACCAAACTAAAAAGTTGTGGCAAAATGAACCAATTTGAATTCAATTTCTATCAATTGGAGATAACGAATCAAACTCGTACATTTGCACCAGTTTGAAGGCTGCAAATCAGCATCCAGATGAAGATCGAAGGTGAGATACGTACGAGAAATTCGGTGTGAAAGTAGAAAACAGAAAGTGATGAAAGCAGGCCCTTTTTGAAACGGAGGGCCTCCCCTCTCTATTCGATGGAACAAGCAGCAGACTTTCTTCCAAGCCTCTTTCACCACATTCATTTAATCCTACCTATCATAATCCATACAAAATATAAGATAATGTAAACACTGATCCGGTTATCAACCAGAAAGAAAAAGATAAAGAAACGTTCAAATTAAATAACTTTATCAATCTGTCAATCACTTCAACGATGCCTTCTTTTATTTTCTTGTCGCGAGATTTTCTTCTTAAACATAAGCTAGAGCTAGTTTTTCTTATTTCTTCTTTTCTTAGAAATGAAATCAAATATGCATTTAGGCATAGGAATTTCATATTATGTGAAAAACGCTTAACCGACTCCAAAAACTTATTTATCACAATTTATGCGGAATTAATACTATGAGGCAATAAACAATTCAATCGCCCAAAATATATAAAGCAATAAAGAGGCAGACACAAATATTTTGGTTACGAAGAGGAAACCTTTTAGAAACAGATCTAAAAGTAAAACCTTTCCGGGGCAGCCAAACCCAGAAAATCACTATCAAAAGATTATCCAGAGATTACAGACACTAGGAACACTTACAACCCTTTGCAAGACCTTGGCTCTGTAAGATCGACAAGCCTACAACTCTTCTCCTTGCTCACAATCTTCTTCAACGTGATTCTCCTTTACCGGACCCTTCCGATAGACTTCTCAACCGTAGATTTATCAAATGAATAACTAAAACTCTAAGAGATTCAATTAACGCTCACCACATATGATCTCTCTTAGCAGAGCCTCCGACGAACTCTCTGGGAGCAAAAATTCATGCCTCTCTCTTCTATAATGACGTATATACACCCCCGACAAAACCCTAGACCTAACCCACTTAAAAACACGTTTTTGGGCCTAAAACTTACGGGGGGTCCGGACATGTTAATGGGCTGTCCGGACACGGCTTTGCGGAGCAAAATTTTAGTTTCTGGAATTGCGGTCCGGACACGGGGAATTGCGGTCCGGACCCGGCCTGTCCAGTCTTGATCAACAGCTCCAATCGATGGGCGTTTGTGGTCCGATTGAGCTGAAATTTTGCAAGGACGTTCATAACACATGAATCTACATTATGAACGGTCGAGATTGGATTCTGAGCATTCTATATCAGTGTTTGAGTCCGTGAACAGTAGCCTCTGCATTTTGAAACTGAATTAAGCCAACACAAGAACTAACAAACTCCCCCTTTGGCAATTCAGTGACAAAACCAAAAGGCCCGAGCTAATCCCATCATCTCCCCATATTTACTCCCCCTTTTTATCACAGAATGACAAAAGGTCTTCATATTTCCTGAAACACTTCACAAAATATATCAAGGCACATGTGGAACAGGAATACAAAAATAAAACTCATGATCACAAAAGAATGACGTAGAATGCAAGATCATGAACACACATCACCAAAAACTCCCCCTCAACATATGACTCAATAATCAACAAGAAGCTAAAAAATGCAAAACATGTTTCTCCCCCTCAAAAGTCAAATGAACACAAATGATAACACATCAATGACTCATGTATTGCACAATGAATATCCCAAACATGCACCAAATATGCAAAACATACATGAGACTAGAAATGGCTAGAAACTCATATTGCTTAACCCAAGCCAAGAAAATGTTTCATTCAACCCATGCTTGTGTGGTGTGTGGGTAAGCCATCCAAAAAGAAAAATTTTCAACTTACAAAATGAGGAGAAAGTTTCACCACCATGAGGTTTTGACAAGTATATCAAATCAAAAGTCAAACATTATCATACTAGGGCCTAGCCACTCTCATCCTATACATTTCTCTTTGTAAAACATTTTGCACAAGTTTGACACAGTGAAATAAATTCCTTTTGGAATATGATCTTTTGATTTTATTTGTTTCACTATTTTGTTTATTTTTCTCTTCGAGAAAGAGTCCTTAAACTTTTGGTGCTTACCACAAAAGAGAAAGCAGGAATTTTTAAGCCCTAAGTTCAACTAGCATATGGTCAATTTGAAAAATATTACTAGTCAAAAACCTCATATAGTTACCTAACAAACCTCACAAATAAAGTGAAACAAAACCTCAATTTAAGTTTAAATGTGCACAAGAGATAAGGCATAGGCAAAATGTACCACATAAGTTCAGGCTTTAGGTAACCACAAAAACAAGTCCATTGACACAAATTTTCATCTCATGCATATTAAGAACATTCCAAGACGCAAGGAATTAAATTCATAAAAAGCAACATGAGAAATTAATGGACTATCTAGGTGCATAAGACAAGAAAACAAAAAAAAAACAATCAAAGTAACATATTTTTGTCTTTTTGAAATGTTTCACAAAAGAAATGCACACAAACGAAAAACAAATGCAAAAACAAACAAAAATGCAATGCAAAACAAAACAACATGCTTGAATTGAGATTACTACAGGCAAGACATGAATGTCCTTTAGTATTAAACTTTCATCACATCTTATAGGTCCCACTACAAAATAATGATTTGGTTTAATAACTACTTCTAGGTCTTCACAAGACATTGCACATTCCTGAACATTTGATTAGCAAGTAGACAAAAATCTTGGTGGTCCGCACACAACATCTCATCTATAAGCTTTTCAAAGATCATGATATATGAATTTTTTGAAAAATCCTTTATGAATATGCCTCAAAACATGAATCTCAAAACAACCATGTATACACTCTTCATACAAAAAATGTAACAACAAAAACAATGCAGTGCATAAACAATAAAGCAAAAACAAAAAAAAATGCAAAGCAAAGAAAAATAACACGCTATAGGATATTCAAAAATAAACAAAACAATCAATCCTAGGCATGTTATTGACTCACCTAACTTTAGGTGAGATCACTATCACTCCCCCTCAATGGGTGAATGGTATAATCCTTCCTAACCCAAACCTTCTTGAAAGAAGGTGTAGAGACGTGAACATTTTCAATCTTGTCTAATCTAGACAAACCTCCCATCATCATTGTGCATAACCCCAAAGGTTCTTTCCTAGAAACAGAATTTTTATTTTTATGCATATGAGGTTTCAATTTAAAACAGTTGGGTCGAATGTGACCAACTTTTCCACAATGATGACAAGTAGGGATAAACCTTTTAGGAGGTAGATTCCTAGGAGGATGGACGACTCTATACTTGGGGTAAGATACACAATGTTCAATATGAATTTTCTTAACTTCCTTACCTTGTGGGGTCGAGGCAGCTGCTGTTTTTCTTTTAACCAAAGAGTCTTCTACTTTTTCTGATTTAACAAATATTATCTCAGAACTAAAATCATTGTTAGAAGACAAAGCAACATGACAATCAAAACTTAACTCAGATTTATCACAATCAGAATTCTGAGTATGTAACATATTCTCAAGGGAATTGCTAGAGAATTTTTCCAATTGAGTTTCTGACTCTTTTAATTTATTCTCTAACAAATCAACTTTAGAACCTAAAACAGAATTTTCAGATTTTAAAGAATCAATTATAGCATGTGATTCAGACAATTTAGTAACAATAGATTTATTCACATGTTTAAGATCTTGAAACTCCCCCAAACAATTTGTGTATTGATGTCTCAAAAGAGTGAATTTTTCCAACAAATTGTTGAAGGAGTTTATAAGATCATATTCCCCTTGAGAAGTATTCATAGCAAACAGGAGTCAACAGATCTCACTCAAGAATTTAATCCAAACAGAGTGAACCCGCTCTGATACCAATTGAAAAACGCTTAACCGACTCCAAAAACTTGTTTATCACAATTTATGCGGAATTAATACTATGAGGCAATAAACAATTCAATCGCCCAAAATATATAAAGCAATAAAGAGGCAGACACAAATATTTTGGTTACGAAGAGGAAACCTTTTAGAAACCGATCTAAAAGTAAAACCTCTCCGGGGCAGCCAAACCCAAGAAATCACTATCAAAAGATTATCCAGAGATTACAGACACTAGGAACACTTACAACCCTTTGCAAGACCTTGGCTCTGTAAGATCGACAAGCCTACAACTCGTCTCCTTGCTCACAATCTTCTTCAACGTGATTCTCCTTTACCGGACCCTTCCGATAGACTTCTCAACCGTAGATTTATCAAAGGAATAACTAAAACTCTAAGAGATTCAATTAACGCTCACCACATATGATCTCTCTTAGCACAGCCTCCGACGAACTCTCTGGGGGCGAAAATTCGTGCCTCTCTCTTCTATAATGATGTATATATACCCTCGACAAAACCCTAGACCTAACTCACTTAAAAACACGTTTTTGGGCCTAAAACTTACGGGGGGTCCGGACATGTTAATGGGCTGTCCGGACACGGGGAATTGCGGTGCGGACCCGGCCTGTCCAGTCTTGATCAACAGCTCTGATCGATCGGCGTTTGTGGTCCGATTGAGCTGAAATTTTGCAGGGATGTTCATAACACAGGAATCTACATTATGAACGGTTGAGATTGGATTCTGAGCATTCTATATTAGTGTTTGAGTCCGTAAACAGTAGCCTCTGCATTTTGAAACTGAATTAAGCCAACACAAGAACTAACATTATGTATCATGTATGTATATAGAATACTGAATTAAGTGAACTAGCTTATAACCCTCATAATGCGCGGGATTCTTCATTACAATTTAATTATAAAATTAAAAGTATTATAATCGTACTTTTCATAAGTATTATGAAATTTACTTTTCATAATTGTAAGATGAAAACTTGAATTTTGTTTAATCAAAATATTAATATAAAATGAGAAAGAATCTCTAATATTGTTGGTGTAATACCTATTAGATTTCAACACAAATAAAACTTATAATTATGAACTTTCGAAAAAGTACTTTGGTTGTAGAATTGGTTCTTTGTTATAGTTTAATTTCAAATTTTAAAAACATGTCTATCGAACTTTTCATTATAGTTTTTTTTTTTAAAAAAAAATAAAAATAAAAATAAAAGCTATCACACCCCTTTAAATAAAAAAACATACTAAAAGTTATACACCAATATATTACTCAACATAATTACACAGAACATTGGATAAATGTATAAGTCGCATAAAATTTTACTATCATAAGGCTTTAACTTTAATTAGTTTAATCCATAAAAATTAAAACATGTTAAAATCTTTGTTCCCATATATATGTATAGTTTAAAATGAAAAATATAAAGAAAAAAATAGCGAAAAGAAAACTTGGATTGTGATTATTAAAGCATTAATAGAAGGTTAGTAAGACGCTTTAATATTATTAGTGTTATATCTATTATATTTCATACAAATTATAAAACCCATATAATTATGAGCCTTAAAAAAAGTACATAGCAAAATAATAAAAAATCTTTCAGTCAACAATGCAATCAAATAATCATCTCACATTAAATTCAATGCTTAATTATCTTGTAGGTGTTTCGAAGTTCCTTTTTTGTATAATAATCAAATAAAATTTTGCATTCTTTTACTTTCAAAAGCATACAAAATACTTTCAAAAAATATCTGAAAATCAGGGTAAATTATACAAATAAACAAAAAATCTCATAGGCAATTAGGCATCGGGCAAATATTAAATAAGAAGCATGTTATATTAAACAATTAACGATTTTATAAACTAATGGACACTAAGCTAAAATAAGCCCCAAGATGACCATTGTGATTTTATGCTATGAATCAATTATCAATATCCCACTATGATAAAGATGAATTTCTTGAGGAGTGAATACACTTTTTTTTTTTCTTCTTCTTCTGACTCGACAGTTTTTGTGTGTGTTAGAGAATATTAGGGGATTTGATTTCATTGTAATTGATTGTAATCTCCTATAATCAGATTTGATGATACCATAAAGATCATTATAGCACATCAAAAGAACAAAAATTTCCTCGAAACTAGTTTGAATGAAATTTCCTCCAACCAACTTCAATAAGTGCCAAGTGTCATCTCTTACATTTTTTTTTTTTTTTAATATTCTTAACCGTCATTTACTGACATTTTACTAACCTACAAATCCAAACATTAATTTTTAAAAAATTCAAAAATGTTAACTGACGTACACTTCTCACATGCATATTCGAGTAGATTGAAGAAAATTTTCTCGGAACCAATTTCAAAGAAATTTGTTTTCCCATCAATATAGACTTTCTCCTCTCTGCTCATATCTCTCTCACCAAGAACAATAAATAAACGTGCACGTATCTTTCTTCCAAGTATATTAAGTGAGAAGTGCTTTCGTGGGAGCTTGACGTCACGTATAAAGTCATGCATGATCTGGAGGTTGTATGCATGATTTTTTTTTTTTTGTTTTTTGTAAGAGGTTGTATGCATGATTTTTTTTTTTGTTTTTTGTAAGAGGTTGTATGCATGATTGATAGCCTCTACTCATAGAATTCACTTTCCGAATACAACAAAGCCAGTTGTCATAAAGCCAGTTGTATACATGATTGATACAGAAGCATTATCAATGCAAACAAATTACGTACAATAATGCATGCATGCAAACAGTGATCAGACGATAACAATGAGAAAAGGATTCTCTTCTTTCAAATCCTTTCTATTATTGTTTTTTTATTCAGTATATTTTGAAGGAAAGTATTGTTCAAAAGTTTTAATGGTGATAATGCATTAAAGGCTTGTTTAAAATTGCGTTTAAGGGGCTTAAAAGTACTTTTTAACACTAAAAAAGCCCGTTAAAAAAAAAAGTATCCGTTTGGTAAAAAAATTAAAGACGCTTTTAAGGGTTTAAAAAGCTTAAAAATGATCAAAACACACTTTTGACAAAAGCTTAAAAATGAAACTTTTGCCCAAAAACCCTTTTTGACTTAAAAGCACTATTTATCAAACGCAATCTCAAACAGGCTCTAAATGTATTACCCTTTAAAATGCACTAAATAAATAAAAAAATAGAAAGAATTTGAAATTAAGAGAATCATTTCCCAATAAGAACCGCCGTCCATGTGATATATCCTGCTGAACCTGTGTGTGCATCCGTGGATTGCAATAATAGAAGAAAAGAATGTAGGTACAATAATGCATGCAAACAGTTGAGAAATGAATAATTAAGGGGGTAATCAAACCTGTCAAACACGGGTAAATTGTAAAGAAAATGTTGGGACTTAATTATGATAGTCTGTATTAAATTATCATTTGTTTTAAAAATTTAAAGTAAAAGATAATAATAAAATTATAGTATGTTTAGTACATAGTGAAGAGATTCATAAAGAAATAAAAGTGAAAGCTGAAATAAAAATAATAAATATAAAATAAATACAAAGATTTTACATGATTCGGTTAACGGCCTACATCTACAAGATAAAGCCCAAAGGGCTACATATGCTCTTATTGCTTGATTGATATTACAATACAAATGTTCATATTTATAAGAGAATTGAAATAAACAAGAGACATTGAAAGAGACATTGTCTTAATTAAAAGTTTGACAGAATATTATCAATAGAATGAGAATTTGAAAGGGGTTTATACACTTTTTCCAAAAAAATTCAATGGTTGATTGACACTATCACATGAGTAAGGTAGAATAGTAAGGGGATAAAAATTTGATTTATATCCTTACTCTTAAAATTATCCTCTCAAAAGGTCATTAACGATTTAAGGTATTTAATTTCTTCTGAAATTATTGAGAATAATTATGAATCTATGATCAACGTCATGGACTCATGGTTTATTAGAAGTAGAAGGAATTAGGTTCATCTCTAGTTCACTAAAACCAGATAGTATCCAGTTAGTTATATTGAAAATGTATTTTTGTTGCCTAAAAAAATGAAAAAACAATAATACTCTTCCAATATAACTAACTGGATATTATCCAGTTTAAATGAAATAGAAAGAATCATATTCCAAAAGTGGCTTGTGATCTCATGGGTAGAGAAGAAAAAAAATAAACTTGAAAGTGGACGCTAATACTTAAGTATTAGGGTCCACTTTGTGGATGCTAAAGAGTAGGTAGAAAAAAAAATAAATAAGAAAATAAAATTGATGACCAATAGCGTCTACTAAAAGTGGACGCTGAAGACCCATTATTAGCGTCCACTTTCTAATACTTAAGTATTAGGGTCAACTTTGCGAACGCTAAAGAGTAGGTAGAAAAATAAAAAATAAAATAAAAAAATAAAATTGACGTCCAATAGCGGCCACTAAAAGTGGACGCTAAAGACCCTTTATTAACGTCCACTTTAATACTTAAGTTTTAGTGGACCCTAAAGAGTAGGTAAAAAAAAAAAAAAATTGAGGCCCCATAGCGTCCACTAAAAGTGGACGCTGAAGACCCATTATTAGCGTCCACTTTGAGAGTGGACGCTAATACTTAAGTATTAGGGTCCACTTTAGTGGACGCTAAAGATTAGGTAGAAAAATTAAAAAATAAAATAAAATTGATGCCAAGTATTAGAGTCCACTTTAGTGGAAGCTAAAGATGAGGTACAAAAATAAAAAAAATGGAGTTTGGCTTGCCTTCAGAAAAAATTGCTGGAATTCTCATGTAAAAGTATATAATTAAACAGCATATTGTTTGTATAAATTAAGTTGGTTTTGCGTGGTTAGATTCGCTATGTTTGGTTAAAAAACAATGATTAAGCTCCAAAATCAATAATTTTTTTTATTAATTTAAACTTTCAAAATAATTAATAATTTATTATTATGGTAGTAGATAACTTTTGTAATAGAGGTACTATTTATCTCGACGAAAATGAAACTAAGAGTAGTCTTCGTATATAATAATTTAGTTTGAAATTGGAAAACTGGGGACTTCAAATATTTCCCCATCATTGACAGCATTACAATGTTGATTAATATTGACGTTAACTACCTTTAATTACAAGATATTTTTTGTATTTGAGCAAATCTCCTTTATTTTGGTCATCTTTATTTGGTTATTGACTTTTGAGTATATAGATATATATATGATGGAGGAAATTAAATATGGCGAAAAAGTTGAAATTGTTAACGTGCATTTTTATTCACGCTACACCGAAGTCTTTGGATTAATAACTATTCCCAATAATCTTCTTTTATGGATTTTCTTGAACAAGGTGACCGGTTAAATCAGGATTCATTTTATAGTACTCTAAATCAAATTTTACACATTCACTTGTGTATATATCACTGCATTATTTAAAATTTTCAAATAAAGTGACACAATATGCACCGTTAAATATAACAAAATAAAATTTTAACCGGAAAATAAAAGCTCTCCCTTTCACTTATTCCATATGTACAGTTGTTTCAATATATATATGTATTTTTTTTTTTAAAAAAAAAAAGCAAAAATTCTTCTATTTCAATTCCATCCTCCTAAAGAAAGATTTTAATTTGTATATATTTGCCATTTGGTTAGGAGTTCCATTTGGAGAATAAAGTTTTCATTCGGACTAATTTGAAGAGTTAATTCCCATTTCATAATTCATATTAAATTTTACAAATCTAATAGTATATATATATATATATATATATATATTATATGATGAATATATTGATACCTTATGGAAAGATTTTACACTGTTAAATATAACAAAATAAAATCTAAACCGTAAAATAATTCCTCTCAATTTTAAGTGAAATAGTTCTTCTTATATTGAATATGTGGCCTGGCCTCTCTTAGGATTTCCTCTAGGGAGATAGAAGGTGATACTATCAATATAATCCTTGCAATTCAACAGCCGGCCGTGTGCAAATACGGGGTCATTCCCATAAGAAAACACAAAAGCAAGTAAAAAGAAATAAAACTAAAGATAAATAAAAAGATTAACTTAAAACATATTAAACAAAATACTTAAAACATACTAAACAAAATAAAAATGGTAAACTATGGGGTGCCTCCTATGGGCGCTAAGTTTAACGTCTTCAGCTAGACGATGGTCCCTGCTCACTGCTGTCCAGAAGATGATGCTCTTGCAGATGGTGGTGGCAACCGGCTGAGAATGGACTGCATCAATTCTTCTAAGGCACCTAGGCGTTTGTCCATCAATTCTTTATTTTCCCAAGCCCCCTTTCTTTGGCCAGCCAACTCTCTCCGAAGGCCCGCTATTTCTTCACTAAGTAAGCGGTTTTGTGCTTCACGAAAAATTGTCGGGGCCTCCTCCTCATATGCCTCTGGCCCAACTACAGGTTCATCTTCGGCCATCGGCTCGGCCTCAGTCTCTTCCGCACTAGCTGCTGGTGCTGGAGGTACCCGGGGCATGTGGGACAAGCTCTTGTTCCATTGGCGAATGCCAAATATGGGAGTAGTAGTGACTGGCTCAATAGCTGCAGTACCCTTGATGCCTATCTTCCGGAGGATGTAGGAGATTAAGTATGGGAAAGGCAACCCCCATGAATGTGTGGACTCCACTCCTCCAACGTGCACCCCATTCCAAAATTTGTAAATTTGGTTCCAAATTATGTCGGAAATGGAGTACCAAGCATCTTTATGGAAGGCGTAGAGTGTTTGAAAAAATTGATCCTACCTCTGAGTTTTGTGCCCCAAGGGAAAAGCGTTACAGTGTAATACGGAGTCCACAAACCAAAGCCGTTGAGGTAGCTTGGATCGGCTGCCGGCATTATGATGGGCATCGGCATATTGTCCTTCGCACATGTCCTCAATGATTTCCGCCACGTAGAATCTGGCCGGTTGCTCAGCAAGTTGTGCGGCTTCTGGAGGGCGCTCATGATTGCATTGAAGGGCAGCAGCAATGTCGGCCTGTGTTACGTCAATAGTTTTGCCTTTCACTTTGGAAGAGAGGGCAGCCAGCCTGTTGCAGTCATGAGACAGGTGGGCATAGAACTCAATCACCAATTTTCTGTAGGCAGTGGAGGTGACTGGCTTGAAAAGCTTGTTGAGCCCCCGTCGCTTGAACTCGGCGACCGCCCATTGAGTTGCCTCAAGATTTTGAAAGTCTTCGCGAATGGCGAAGGTGGTCTCAAATAGCAGCTCCCGCTTTTCAAAAGTGGGCGGGGGAGAAATGGCTTGGGTATCGGACCCTCTGGAGGACGAAGCTCGAGCTCTTGGCATGATGAGCTTGGTTGGGGACTTTTGACGAACACCTGGTGTGCACTAGAGATAGCCAAAATTGCAAAACAAAGCAACTCCGCTCAAAACCTCCTACAAAAACACCAAAATCCAACCACAAGAAAACAATGTGGGTGGATGAACACCCACAATTGCAGAAATATGAGAAAAAAAAAAGTTAGAAAAGTGATCGCCGTTGGGGTGTTGATGGGAATGGGGAACAGGGTGTAAAGTAGAGGTGGTGAAAAGTTGGTGGTATGGTTGCCGGAGAAGAGAACCGTGTGGTGGCTGTGTGGTAGAGGTGGTGAAAAACGGTGGAGGAGTGCCGGAGATGGGTGCTTGGAGAAGAAAAATATATGGGGTGTGGGGGAAAGTGACCTAAAATAGGTCACGTGGAGTGTTATCCAAGTGCGCTCGATGGCACACATGGTGCGATCGATCGCATTCGGACAGCAGTGTGCGTGGTGTGTGTGATGTGCGCTCGAACGCACCCAATATGCGATCGATCGCAGTAACAGAATGTTCAAAGCCAAAATTCGATTATTGCGATCGAGCACACCTAATGTGCGTTCGATCGCAATAACAGAATCTTCAAAGCCAAAATTCCATTCGTGCGCTCGATCGCAACAAGTATGCGATCGATCGTAGAAACAAAATGTAATATATATATATATATATATATATATATATATATATATATATATATATATATTATTTTTTATTTAATTTTATATTATTTTTTTTAATTTTTATTGCATAATGTACAACAACTTCGATAGTGATACAATCAAATGATATGATCAAATGACAATCAAAATTGAAACAATTGAAATTAAAGGTTCGTTCAAACATCCGTTTCATCATAGTACATTTGTTCAATCGATCATGATAGGATCAAATGATCGATCAAGCTTGAAACAATTGAAATTGAAGGTTTGATCGAATATCCGATCAATCATAATGAATTAGTTCGATTGATCGTGATAAGATCAAATGATTGAAACAATTGAAATTGAATGTTTGATCAGACATCCGATTGGTACTACCTAGTGCATTCGTTCGATCGATCGTGATAAGATCAAATGATCGAACAAAATTCAAACAAATTAAATGTTCGATCGAACATTGAATTGAAGTCTAAGCATTTTATATTATATTAGTGCATTACTTAAATTGATCGGGATATAATCAATAAAACTTGACATGATTGAAGGTTCAATCAAACATCTGATAAAATCAATTCTGATCGATACTATTACATATTAGTCTGATCGATCGTAATGGGATCAAATGTTCGATCAAACATCTGATCGATCATAATGAATTAGTTCGATTGATCGTGATATGATTAAATGATCAATCAAACATCTGATCGATCCTAATGAATTAGTTCAATTGATCGCGATAGGATCAATCATTCGATCAAACATCTGATCGATCATAATGAATTAGTTCGATTGATCGTGATAAAATCAAATGTCCGATCGATCCAACTGAATTAGTTCGATTGATCGTGATAGGATTAAATGTTCGATTAAACATCCAATCGATCCTAATGAATTAGTTCGATTAACTGTGGTATGATCAATTGATAGATCAAACTTAATACAATTGAAGGTTCAATCGAACATTCTATTGAACTGTTAGCTTTTTATATTATTTTAGTGCCTTAGTTATATTGATCTTATATTATCTTTGGATTTTGTATTATTTTATAACTAATTATAAGATAAATATCAACTTAATGATCTTTATCATAAAAATTTATTAAACTGAAATAAATAAAAATTAAAAAATTGATAGTATAATTTTTTTTGGGAAAAATATAAAAAAGCCACCAAAAGTACCAGTCGTTTGCAATATAACCCCCCAATGTTCAAAAGATACTAAAGTAGCCTCCCGAACAACCAAATTGTATAAAAATGCCACTTATTTTTAATATTCCTATAATACCCCTATTATTTTAACAAATAAATAATAAAATAATTGAAAAAAAAAACGAAACAATTTTAAAAAAATACAAGAAAACCAATGGGCGAATAAAAACAAAAAAAGAAAATGTATTTTGGAATAAATAGTAAATAATTAGTCACTGTAGTTGACATAAATTACAAATTGCTTCATGTTTTATTAAAGTAAAATAAAAGATATGACAATTTTTTAAAAATACAAGAAAACCAATGGACGAATAAAAACACAAACAAAAAAGAAAATGTTTTTTGGAATAAATAGTAAATAATTAGTCACTATAGTTGGCATAAATTACAAATTGCTTCATGTTTTTTTATATTTTTCTCATTTATTTTGGAGGGTTTTTTTATATTTTTCTCATTTATTTATTTTTTAAAAAAAAATACCCCAAGTAGCCACTAATTGAGCTGCACAAAATAGTTTGCCGCCATCTATTAATAGATGGCGGTAAACTACGCGGGTGCTCAAATTTTCGGAGGTGATTTTTTCACCAAATCCCACTACCAGCTGCAGCTCATCAATCTCTCACTCTCACTCTCACTCTCTCTCTCTCTCTCTCTCTCTCTCTCTCTCGATCTCTCTCTCTCACTCACTCACTCCGGCGCAAGTTTCTCTCTCTCCGGTAGCTCTCTTTCCGGCGCACCTCTCTCTTTGCCAGCTCTCACACCGGCGCACTTAACGCTCTCCTGTAGCTCTCTCTCCGGCGTACCTCTCTCCGGTATGAGTTTCTCCTAAACCCTTAAAAACCTTAAATGCCTATTAATCACTCAAATAGTATCCATGAATTGTGATTTGAAGAAATTAAAAAATGGGTACTTCCTCTCTTCTTCTCTTTCTATTTTTTCCCTACATAACTAATTGGTTCATGTTGAGGTTCATTTATATTTAGGTTGTATAGTTTTAGTTCAAGACAAAGCCTCTTAGGTAACACGCATGCTTTGGAGCATTGATTTTTGAGAATGATGATAAATAGTCTTCACAATCGTTGTGTAGCCTGAATTTTTGTTCATATAACCTGTTTTTGGAAAATCTGGTCTCTCTCTCTCCCCCTCCCCCTTCCCGTATTCTATTTTTTCTGCTTATTATTTTTTTCCTTTTGCTGATTGCTCTTCATGGTTTCTCATTAGTGAGTAAAGTTGCTCAGGAGGACCAATATTGAACTTATATGGTTTTGTTTTAGAATAGTAATTCATGTTGTTTCCTGGATTTATATTGTTTTCATCTACTTGTGTGAGATGTTTTTGGCTTTCATTGCTTTTATAGCAAAAAAAAAAAAAAATTGCATATTCTATTACTAAAAATAGTTTTAAATGTCACTTTTATCAGGTGGATGCTGTGCCGGTTCTTGTAGAGCACATTCATAGGACAACAGCTAAACTACTTCTCCACATTAATGGGTAAGAAGAAAATATATTGTTGTTCACATTGTATTTTAGTTGAAGAAATCTCTATACAATGTGAACAGAGATTTGCCATCTACATCTGTATTTTGCATCTGCTGTTCAAATCTAAATTTATAAACTGTAAGATTTATAACCAGTTCAAACATAGTAGGAGGCTAATATTTGATCATTTCAAGCTTCTGTTGAACTGGAGTAGCTGAAATTTAACCGGGGTGTAATTAGCTAGGCTAATTACAGGCTATTAGTAGACTAATAGCCTCAATATTAGGCTAATATTTGATCATTTTTAAAAAACTCAATTGCATCCCGTTTCGTACTGGTCTAGATAGCTTAGATGAGGCAACAAGTTATCTAGGGAAACAATAGCATGGCCATTCAAAAGCTTGTAAAAATCGGACATTCTCAAATATTAGCCCAGCTTGGGTGTAAATTTATTCAATTTTGCTCTTCATTTTCTTGTCAATATTGTCTCTGGAGATTTTGCGAGTTTACTTGCTTATCACTTCATTTAATCCTTCGAAAGCATGATTGGAAGGAAAGCAAAAAAATGCTAAGATATTCTTTTGTCTTAGTGCTTAAGAAAGGAAGAAAGGCAGCCACTATTTACCAAAAGAAAAAAGAAAAGAAAAGAAAGGCAGGCACTTTTTAAGTACTTGCAAATTGATCAGAAGTAACAGTAAAAAAATTTAAGAACTAGTGAAATTAAACAGGGGATATCACTAATTACTTTGAACAATCAAAAATCACTGTAGTGTATATGAGGTGAATTCAGAGCTTGAAATTTTGCCAAATTAGCTTGCCAAAAAGTGATTCACAATTATTTGCAGCCAGAGGCTAAATTGTCTGAATATTCTTTGATCAAATCTAAAGAAGTCTTACAAATTTTTCAGATGCTAACTGACACACAACACACAAATACATTTGGCATTGTCTGAATTATGTTTCACAAACTTGAAGGGTTTTATTTAAGTGGATGTATGTTGATGACCCCTGATAATCAAAATGATCAAATATGATCATTTCAAGCTCATATTTGATCATCGAAAAAATATGAGGCTATTTTCTTTATCTTCTTTCTTTTTCTAGTTAGGCGTTCCTCTTGTATACAAGTTACTTATTTGCGTTTTTTAATAAATTACATTTACTGATAAAAGGAAAAGGTAACTGCCTAGACGTTTATGACACATATGTAAATTAACCATGGAGGGACTATCATATTTGTTACTGACTTTGTTTTTTGTCCGTTTTTTTTTCTTTTTTTTTTTCTCAAATCAAAGACATCAACAAATAACTCAAAACATTTTTAATGTGTTTTAAAAGTGTTTTTTTTTTGTTTTTATTTTTATGTCACGTGAGAATACTTTTTCAAGCCAAAAACAAAAAATACTTTGAAAATACACATAAAGAAACATAGCCTTATGTTTCTTAATGGGAGCTTTCTACAGATGGGAAGTATGGGGGTAGTTCTTTCTATGAGGGACTTTGAGGGGGGCTGTAGCTTGGAAAAATCATTTTGGTGTGTGAAGGTTCCACGAAAAATAGCTTAATCTTTTTTGGGTGGACAGCTACTTTCTGTAAGATTTTGACAGTTGGCAACCTTAGGATGTGAGGAAAAATTATAGTTGCTTAGTGGTGTATGTCTTGGAGGTGTGTTAATATATTGTTGTTTTTATTACCTTTGATTATCATTTGTAAAATGCTTTACTTAATTTTTTTCTAGGAGATTCTTAAGGAGGTGTCTGGACCTAGTGTTCATCCTGTCTCAAGTAATATTCGGCGCCCAGGAGTAGCTGCTGTTGAAGCTCACACCAAGGTATAACCAATTAGAGCGTCGATTATCTTTTTAACTGCCATAATATGTGAATGAAAAGCTTCATTTCCTAAGGCCGAAATGAAAATCCAGTGCAACTTGATTGATTACTATGTTTGATATGACAATTTGTGTCCTATTTTTGTGTATATTCATTATTGGACGGCTTTCTATGTATCTTGTCAAGATCATTTGGTCTTCATTTCTTTAATTTCCTGCTGTCTAAATACTGGTCTCACTTTTGCTAAGGATGACATTTGTTAATTTCTAGCTCATGAGAGTTTCAAGCTTATAGATAATGATCAAGTGCATGTGCCCTTAATTATTTACAGAAGTTAATTGTAAAAAAAATCACTAGAAAATCACTAGAATATTTTGTTAGGTAACATGGCATTGAGCTAGCATCATTTTGTGAATATTTGTTCTAAACTAGTAACCCACTTCTAGAATTCTTTCATTACCCATGCTCATTTTAAACTTTCCCTCCCTTAATATTTGAGAACAGACCTTCCATTTAATCATCTTAATTCTTAAGAATCTGATCTTCTAATTCCCTTGTGTGCATACATGTACGTAACGAATAACCTCTAATAGGGACATCAATATAGATAAGAGTTGGATCCGGGAAAGTACTCGATGTTCAGAGCAATTTCAAAAAGGTGTGGAAGAATTCATGGGAATGGCAGTTGAATCAATTGATTCACGTGATATGACAAAGTGTCCATGTCGTGATTGTGCAAATCGATATTATTTTCATATTAGCGAGGTAAAGGGTCACTTGTATATGAATGGATTTACTCCGACATACACTCGATGGATATTTCACGGGGAAGAAGATCATTTTAGGGTAAACACTTCTACAAACATGCACACACATACAAGTGAAATGATGGAGGAGGTTGATGCAGTTGAAGAATTGTTAGGCGATGTACGTATGGGGACATTTGTTGATGCTAACATCGGAGAATCCTCTACTTCACAGGGCCCCACAACTGATGATCTCGAACAAACAAGCTCCTTCTACCGATTATGGGAAGATGGTTTACGGGAACTTTATCCAGGCTGCAAGAAATTTACACAAATTGCTTTTGTATTGAAGATGCTTCATATAAAGGTGTTCTGCAACATGAGTAACAAGGTGTTTGATATGATGATTGACATGATAAAGACGGCCCTCCTAGATGGAGAGACATTGCCATGCTCGTATAGAGAAACAATACAGTTTAGGCAACACTTGGGATTCGGTTACGATAAGATACACGCATGCAAGAATGGTTGTGTGCTTTTTTGGAAAGAACATGCAGACAAAGTGGTATGCCCAAAGTGCAACAATTCAAGATGGATTAATGGCAAAGGCAGAAAAAGTAATATTCCTCAACAGGCCTTACGGTATTTCTCAATAAAATCAAGGTTACAACGGTTGTTTATGACAAAAGAAATGGTCAAGGAAATGCGGTGGCACAAAGAAGGTCGAGAAGATGATGGCAATACTCTCAGACACCCCGCCGATTCTATTGTATGGAAAGAGTTTGATAAAAGACATGAGTGGTTTGCAAGTGATTCCCGCAACGTGCGGCTTGGTTTAGCAAGTGATGGTTTCAACCCATATGATAATATGAGTACAACATATAGCATATGGGCAGTAATGTTAACGGTGTACAATCTCCCTCCGTGGATGTGTATGAAGAGTCCAAATTTGATGTTGTCCCTTATTATCCTTGGGCCTTCAGATCTCGGAAAGAATATTGATGTATATTTGCGGCCATTGGTTGATGACTTGAAAGATTTATGGAATGAAGGCATACGCCTGTACAATGCATCAAAGAAAGAGACATTTCAATTGCATGCGACATTATTATGGACTATAAATGATTTTCCCGCATATGAAAAATTATCTAGGTGGTCTACAAGTGGAAATCTTACATGTCCAGTATGTAATAAGGATACATCGTTCAAGTATTTGAAGTATGGGCATAAGGTGTGCTTTATGTGTCATCGTCGGTGGCTTCCTCAAGAGCATCCATGGCGCAAAAGAGGAGATTTGTTCGATGGTATAGAGGAGCATAGATTGGAACCTGAAGAATTGTCTGCAAGTCAATTGTTGAAACAACTAAGGGATGCTGAGGGTTTACAATTTGGAAAAACAAGCGGGTGAAAGAGAAAGTACACAGATGTTGTGTTGAATTGGAAGAAGAGAAGTATTTTCTTTGAGTTGCCTTATTGGTCAAGCTTGAAACTACGTTACAATTTAGATGTAATGCATATTGAGAAGAACATATGTGAAAGTATCTTAGGTACATTGATGAATATTGATGGGAAGACAAAGGACACAGTCAAGGCACGAAGAGATTTACAGTTAATAGGTATACGTGAAGAATTGCATGTGCAACCAAATGGTGAAACTTATAGGATGCCACTTGCGAAGTACACCTTGACAAGAGATGAGAAGAAGAGTTTATGTGAGTGGTTGAAAGGTGTTAAATTTCCTGACGGGTATGCATCTAACATTGGTCGATGTGTGAACAAGCTTCCTGATAAAATTTCGGGTATGAAAAGCCACGATTGTCATGTCTTCTTACAGCGCTTGCTTCCTGTTGCAATTCGAAATTTCTGTACGTCGGAAATACGAACAACATTGACCGAATTCAGTACATTTTTTACGTAGTTATGTGCATGGACGTTGAAAGTTGATATCCTGAAACAAATGAAAGTCGACATTGTAATAATTTTATGCAAAATGAAAAAAATATTTCTACCAACTTTTTTTGATGTTATGATCCATCTAGCACTTCATTTACCTCGGGAGGCCGAGTTTGCCGATCCTGTACAAAACCATTGGATGTATCCGTTCGAAAGAGAACTTGGAAGATATAAGAAGTGGACGCGTAACAAAGCGCGTCCAGAGGGGTCTATTGCCGAGTGTTACCTAGCTGAGGAGAGCTTGACCTTCTGTTCCAGGTATCTTTGGGGGATTGAGACAAGATGGAACCGTGAACGAAGAAATGTTGACGTTGATATTGTGGAAATGAGCCAGCGCTTAAGAGCAGCTAAATTAGTAACACTGGATGCTAATAATTTTGGTAGGGCACGATGGTATGTGCTTACCAACTATAACGAAACGACCTCATATTTAGAGTAAGTTTAGTAATGGTCTTTGTGTTTTACCTGTTACGACATGTTATAATTTTAGCGTTGATGATCATTTACCAATACGTTTATTTTTCATGCAGTGAACATTATAATATGATCAAAAGAGAAAGCGGCCATGACATTGAAAAAAAGCATGAGGCTAACTTTGAACGTTGGTTTCATAAACGTTTATACAATAGTGGGCGTACTGCAGACAATGGCTCAAAACAATTATATGATCTTGCATGCAGGCCTAATCATCATGTTAGATCGTATAGAGGTTGCATCGTGAATGGGGTTAAGTACCACACGAAAGAATGTGCAGAAACTCGTATTACCCAGAACAATGGTATTTCTGTTTCAGGTGAGGACGAAACCTCAATAACGGAGTATTATGGTGAGTTAAAAAATATTCTAGAGTTACGTTACCCTGGCCAAAATCGCGTGTACTTGTTTGAGTGCGATTGGTGGGACACTGGGAGTGCAACAGGAGTACGAATGGACCAAGGCTTCACGATTGTGAATACTTCTCGTAAATGGTGTGAATCCGACCCGTTCATCTTAGTATGTCAAGCTTCGCAAGTGTTTTACTTGGATGATCCCAAATTGGGTGATAATTGAAAAGTGTTGCAAAAGTGGATCAATAGAGACATCTATGATATTCCAACAGTACAAAAGGGAGATAATACAGAAGATGACCAAAGACTCAGTGATGACGTATACCAGGAAGTTGAATGTTTTGGGGGTAATATGGTCTTTGTTGATGAAGCAAATGTTGAAGCCTCCACTCAATTACGTAGAGATGATGCGACAATAGCAATTGATGAATTATATATTCAATTTGATGCAAGCATGTTTGCCAACGATAACTTGCCGGACGAGGACCATGATACAAACTTTGATGAGGAAGAGGAGTTATGTAGCGACAACGATATAGACTCTGAACACGAACAATCATCTTCAAGTAACAGTGATACAGATTCTGAATATGAATCTGATGATGAAATGTGTTGAATATAAGCTCACATGTGGTGTAAGTACAAAGTGTATTAGCATATTTAATGAAGTTGATGCTCTCTCTCTCTCTCTCTCTCTCTCTCTCTCTATATATATATATATATATATATATATATATATTGTGGTGTTTTTTTTTTTTTTACTAGCATGATTATTGTATGTTTGTAAAAAATATTGAACATGCTATATGGTTCTAATTTGACTAATATAATTTTTTGGTTTTTGAGTTGTTAGCAGATTGATCATAACAATGACAACAACAGGACGCAAACGTGTTCCAGCAGCACAAAGCCGAGGCCAAGGTCAAGGTCGGGGTCTTATTGACGAGTATGAGAGTCCGACTCCCAATTCTGGGTTTGGTGATATAGATATGCAAATGTCGCCCTCGCCCCCCCTCCCCCTCCAGTCAGTTGATGGGCATCCTTCGCACGAGTCTAATAATCCTATTCACTTAGTGGCTGGATTGGATTCACAGGGAGCCGCCCCTACTGCATCTTGTAAGTTCATGAATTATATGTTTATGAAATGTTATTTTTTGTATTATTTTGGTTTGTTATAGACATTTGACAATATACTTTTCCAAATATAACTTACTATGTTATCATGTTTTGCGTAACAGCTACCACGTCTGTCAGAAGTGTAAGGGGTAAGGCCAAGTGTAAGAAGTTGAGTGACCACGTACTTAAGAATGGTCTTAGTGCTAAACATCACAAATAGACACCGAGCACTTGTAGGCGAGGATGCAGCATGGTTTGCAAGCAATATTGGGGAGATTAGTCATAACATGTGCGAACTCCATCACAGTGAATGGAAGAAAGTCCTAGCTGAGGAAAAGAGCAAGTTGTTATTCCATGTTCAGGTATGAATATCAATGTAATATTTAAGAATATGTTTCGTATGAAAAAATAATGTGACACATTTTTTACCATTGTTTTCTTATCTATTATGTATCAGTCAAACTTCGCATTGAATATGGGACAATACGAGTACATCAAAGCTGTTGAACATAAATTGGATCGTGCATATGCTAGGCTTCGTTCGAACTTGTATAGGGACCACTACAAGAAATATTTTGAAGGCATTCATAAAGACGATGATGAGGGGATTGCCAAGGCTAAGGCTATTGGGAGGGAAAACGTGCCAGCAGGGTATGGTCCTGAACAGTTGAACCTAATATGTGACTCATTTGATGACGGTAAATGGAAGGTAAATATATATTATTATACTGATTAGGAAATTCAGATTGATATAATTTGCATGCACTTGAAGACATTTTATGAATAATTGTGTTTTTTTTTTTTTTTTCTCTCCAAATTTCATAGGAAAAGTCTGAATGAAATATAAAAAACAGAAGCAAATTGGAAACATTAGAGGAATGGGATGCGGTCTTATTCCTACCCCTTTAAGTACTTCATCTCAAGCGTTTGCCCACTTCGACAACCATGACGAGTGTAGGAAAAGACAAGAAGACACTCAAAGCGAGCTTCAACAGACTAGAATCGAACTTCATCAATACAAGGAAAATCTGCAAGCCAACGTTGAGGAAACGAACAAATTGAAAGCCACTGTTGAGTTCTTAATGTCACGTATTGGAGGGTTAGTGAAACTTTAGCTATGCATTAATTTTACTAAAACACACATACTAAGTAATCGTTAAAAAGCTTATTGATCATTATATGAAATTCTATTCTTCTTAGGTCTAAAGGGTGCTTTATTGGAGGTGAATCAAGTGAAGCCAACAATTGAGGGAGCTTTGGAATAACCATTTATTTGGGATGTACTTTTTGATACCATCTATTTGGGATATATTTTTTGATACTATGTATTTGGATAGTTGTTGGTACTTTATATTTGCTACTGTGTATTTGAGTATTGGTTGATCGTGATCTGTTGGTAATGCATATTTGTTGGTACTTTTTATTTGGTTTATATTATGTTAAGATATTCGCAAAATTTTTGGTTCAAGAACTTTTGAGTTAGTAAATCTCCCTTGACATGTTTATCAAAGTTAAAGAACTTTGAGTAAACAATGCAAGGGAGTAATAATATCTTTCTAAATTTTCTTTTTAAGTGTATGCAGGATGACAAGAGTACAAGAAAGTTAAACCACCCAAGCAAGTTCTCACTTTAATATGTTTCATGAAGAAACACATTTTTAGTATCTCTTTCTCTATCACGTTGGGTTTCATTCTCATTGTTTTTGATATTATATATTGGTTCATTGTGGTAGATTACTCAAATTGCTTATGAGGATGAATTGGCAAGGAATAGGATGCAGATAAGTACTTTATTTTGGGTTCTCCAATTTTGCTGGCCATGGATTGTAAAACATATATTTAATAGTTTTCTCCATTGGCAGGTTTGGTTCATGGGGTAGTTCTCACATATTTTTGATGATTTTGATGAGGTTAGTCCTTTTGAGTTACGTTTCTTGTGGGCATTGAGATTAGTTTGAAGATTGTTGTCTGATGTGGTGAAGTAATGTTAATGCATAGTAGTCTTCTCCAAAAGGTGTTAAACTTTTAAACTTTGCCAATATTTGTGGTTTTCGGCTTGTGTTTCCAATGATAGGTGTCGTTTTGTAGTTTTAAGCCATTATTCATGATATGTTTGGCCTTTATATTATATCATTTTCATAATTATTGGATAAAGAGGTATAGGATCATATAAAATTCAAAAATCACCATGTTTTCCCTTTACATTCTCAACAAAATAATGGAGAATCTGAATTTTCTCTTTTTTCTTTTTTCTCTTTCCATTTTCTCTTGGTCTCTTTTTCGACCCCATAGATACTACTGTTTTGTGCTTTTTCTTCTACTAGGAGTTGTGATTTGTTGTGTGGCAAAACGAACTATGTTATGTTATGTTTGTCCCCAAAGTCTAATTTCGTCGAACATGTAGATGTAGCTATCCATCCTCAATTATAGGGTCATTTGCATTATGTGCGTAAATAAAATAATTTTACTATCAACACTTAACTCCAGATTAATATGCAACGTCCACTACACCATCCAAATTAGGGTTAAAATTAATGTAATAGTGGGCAGATGAATGGTGTGCTGCACTAAGCTGTCAAAATTAATAGATTAGTGCATTTTAATATGTAATGTCCTCCCTACATCATCCTCCAACTAATATGTTAGTTTTGACACTCATTTGGAGAAGGTAGATTGGATATTGAATGACCCCATAGTTTAGGGTAGATAGCTGAACTTAACCTACTGGTTCAGCTTTGGTATATCATGATGTCACATATCCCATACACATTTACATACACTCATACATACACATACTTTCTCTCACACCGACCCCATTTCTATCTTCATATCTTTCTCAACATTCACAGAGAGAAGAGAAAATAAGAGAAGTGAGAGAAGAGTGAGATTCTGGAAAGATCTTCGTCCCAGGGTTGCTTGGCTTTGTGTACTTTTGCAATAATTTATTTACAAACTTAGCTCTTACCGATCTTGTCCACTCTTTTTCGTACGGTAATTTTTTTTGCTATTTTTTTCTTCTTTTGCATGATAAATATCATCATCATCATCTTTTTCTTCTTCCTCTTCCTAATCCTTCTTCTGGGTGGTGCAATATAAACTCAAGAAAAAAGTTTGAATTGTTACCCGGTAAGATTTGTTATGTTTAGCCCTTGGTCTTCTTTGTGGGTGTGATGGTTTGTATGTTGGGCATGCTGAGAAATAATCACTTGGGTACCTTTTATTTTTCAGAATTATGAACTTAATTTTGTGCTGTGAATTTTTTTTTTTCTTTTTTTGATAATTCTGAAGATTTAATCTTGTGACTCTCCTTTTGCTCATAATTAACATGTATTGGTGGGACTGTTACTAATATATGTTAGAAATATTGTGGTTAGGAGTTAGCAAGCTTAGTGTTCTCTGGCTCTGCGATCGAGCGCAAGTGGAGTGCGATCGAGCGCAAAATATCAAAAACCTACTGGTTCCGCGATCGAGCGCATGCCCAATGTGCGTTCGAGCGCAAAATGTCGAAAATCTACTAGTACTACGATCGAGCGTAAGTGGAGTGCGATCGATCGCAAAAGGTCAAAAACCTACTGGTTCCGCGATCGAACGCATGCCCAATGTGCGTTCGAGCACAAATCATCGAAAACCTACTGGTACTGCGATCGATCGCACACGATTGTGCGATCGAGCGCAAATAATTTTTTTAAAAATTTTTTTTAGGACCATTAGGGTCTACTTTGTGGACGCTAATGGTTAAACTATCAGCGTCCACTTTGGTTTGGACGTTGATCGTTTTTTTTTTTTTTTTTTTTTTTTTTTTTATTTTTTAACTTTTTAGGACAATTAGGGTCCACTTTGTGGACGCTAATGTTTAACTATCAACGTCCACTTTGGTTTGGACGCTGATAGTTAATTTTTTTTAAAAAATTTTAGGACCATTAGGGTCCACTTTGTGGACGCTAATGTTTAACTATCAGCGTCCACTTTGGTTTGGACGCTGATAGTTAATTTTTTAAAAAAAAATTTAGGACCATTAGGGTCCACTTTGTGGACGCTAATGGTTAACTATCAGCGTCCACTTTGAGTGGACGCTAATGGTTGACTATCAGCGTCGACTATGCCTTCCGTTTACATCAGCTTTAGGGTCAAAACATTGCGAATAGGGTCGACTTTAAGTGGACGCTGATAATGACACATTTGATCATTAGGGTCGGACAATTAGCGTCGACACCTTTAGGGTCCAAAAGTCGACGCTATTGTCAACAGCGTCCACTTTAGGACTTTTAGCGTCCACTTGAAGTCGCCCCTAAAGACCTAAATTCTTGTAGTGATATTGGCAAAGTCTTACAATTGCAATCAACTAGAAAGAGAACTAATACAACTAGAGAGCTTTAATACAAAGAAAGATAAACTAAACTACTTGCTTTAACCCAAACAAAGATAAACTAAACTACTTCATGTTCCTTAACAATAACTACAAATTTAAGTTTAGAGGGCGAGGCTAGATTGAAATTTGCTTTTAACGAGGCCAAAATAAAAATTAAAAATTAAAAAATTAAAAAAAAAAAAAAAAGATTTTAAATATATTTTTAACAAATTTAATGACTAATGTTTTGTTAACAATTCCCCGCCATAGTCCGTCACTGGTTGTAGTTTAGTTTTACCATGATTTGCGATCCAATTTTAGCAGGACAATCACATTGTATTAAGCGATCCCCAACAACAAACATATTCATCCTTTTCTTCTACCGGATTTACAAAATAGTAAACAAGAATTAACCGCCATGCATGACAAAAGTACCAATATTTTGATTTCTTAGTGTTAAAAAATGAAAGAATATAATGATAAAAATGTAAGAATAAAAGAATAATGGTAAGGAGAAAGATAAAAATGGTAAAGCCATGATGATAACCGACAATTATTGTAAAAATATTTATTACAATTGACAATATTACTTACTATTCCAATTCTTGTCGTTACAGATTGATCGAGCTTCAGAGCCTCTTGAGCAGTCCTAAGAAACGGGGAGTGCTCTAGATACTCAACCTTGCTGGAGTTTTGGCCAAAAAGTCCAGTAGTTTTGTAAGATAATCTATCATTAGATAGAGATAAAAACAATAATGCTCGGTACTCGAGTACATATGCTTTTTGAAACTCCTTTTTCTCTCAAAAGATTCGTTTCTATAATAGGCAAGCAAAGGTTTTGTAGGAGCTGATGATTACATCTCAAATTAGGATTATAATCCAATCGAGTAGGATATATATATATATATGTCTGAGTGTGTGAAAAATGATAGAGTACCAAATTGAAAATATGTAAAAAGTGTAAGTGATTAATATAATTTATGGACTTAAGGTGTGGTGTCTCAACATGTTATATTATGGGCTCACTAAAAAACTTCTCAAGTATTAGGGTCCGTTTGAAACTACAGTTTTAATAAGTGCGATTTTAAAAATTTCGTTTTAAAAATTTGCGTTTATCGCTACTTTTTTAAAATCATAAAGGCCTTTGGTAAAACATATTAAAAATTATTTTTTCATCAAATATTTGTTATGCGAAATCGTAATTTTGGTTTAAATTTGCGCTTTTTCAAATAAGCATCATCTAGCCTGTTTATAGAAATTGCATATTTTTTTCCTATTTTAGATTAAGTACTTTTTATATCGCAATGTTAAACGCCTTATATTTTGTGATATTTTATAAAAACACAAATTATTTTTGCGAAATCACAATTCCAGATGCACCTTTAATCTCCCAACAACTAGAGAAAAAAAGAAAAAAAGAAAAAAAAAAGAAACATATATATATATATATATAGAGAGAGAGAGAGAGAGAGAGAGAAGAGAAAAAAAAATCTATATATATATATAGAGAGAGAAGAGAGAGAGAGAGATTGTCAAAGGGAGCCTTGCACGTCTATTATCGCGGAGGTCTAGTAAGACTAAGAGAAACATCGCAAGAGAGAAAGAAAAAAGAAGCTGCAGAGTGAGAGGAAAATCAAGACTAGTTGCTATCTATTCTAGCAAAAGAAAATTTTGTATTTATATCTTTTGTATTCTCCTTAAGGAATAATATCTCTTGTGTGATAGCGAGATTTTTAGGTGTATTGGAGATTTGAGCTTTGAATGATTTTCTTCCTACTACCTTTTATACTCTATCTTCTATAGTGAATTTCCTTCAAGTCGTCCCGCCAATGAATATAAATTTGTTAAGCCGAACCACTTAAAACTTGATATGTATGATTGGTTTTTGCTTTATTATTATTTTTTGCGTCTCACGGTTTTAAGAGATAAGATAAATTTTTTAACAGAATGTTCAAGCTCAATTCATTTAATTTTATTTAGAACCCGGGTCGAGCTCAAACCTATCACTGAAATAGAATGTTCAAGCATGATTTCAGCCACCATTGCATGATCAATCTTTAGGTTTTCTTTGGGAGTATATCAATTTTTTGGCAACCCTTTGATGATCTGTTAGTACCCTAGTGCTTATTCGAGACTTGGTCTATAATAACTATTATTTTGAGATTTGATGTTATGAGACAGTAACTTGGATGTGAAAGAAAGAAAGCAAAAGAAATTGGCAAACGATGGGAAAGAAAGCAAAGTAGATGTGGCTACTGATGTGTTGTTACGTCCCACCCAAGAGAAAAGACGTTGATTGACTATGCTTCGAGTACAAAAGACGTTGTGTCTTTTCGAGTTCTCTCCTTGTTTCGTCGTCAACATCCGCTTTTTCAAGGTTGACACCAATTAACGTTAGACTGCTACGGCTTTTTTTTTTTTTTTTTTTTTTTTGGGTCTTTTAATCCGGATAGAGTTGGCTCGGAGACCTATAAATTTTGCTCTAGAAGGAGCCACTACCTTATTAGCAGCGTTGTTAAGGAGCTTGCTACCATTGTTCAGGTGGAGAATGAAGATATTTCATTTCAAATTTTTTCCATTTCTCTGTTAGAATTTAATAAAATTTTTATATTTTGTCCATATTTTATTAGATTCTAGTATATCTTTTTTTTTTTTATTTAGTGCATTTAGAAGGATAGTGTTGTCCAAAAGTTTGAACCTCAAAAAATTTAGACAATTTTACCATTCTAAATGCACTAAATAGAGAAAATTGAGGGAATTTGAAATAATGAGGATTCTTTTCCTATTCCGGTAGACCATCGAACAGGATAACGCCTACTTTAATACCATTTGATGCAGCAAGAAAAACATGGATTAAAAAAAAGGGTTAAACGCTCAATACCCCTGTGGTTTAGAGACTTTATTTTTGCCCACCTCGAATTCAATTTGTATCTTAAATAGTCCAGAGATAATGCTTTCGTCCAAAATTCATTCATAAAATTGACAAAATCTATGTCAATCCAATAAAAAATGGACACACGGTCATATGTCATATTAAAAATTAAAAAACTCATTAAAATTAAAAAAAAAATAGAAAAACTTTTATATGTAAAATATGTGTTGTTTTGTAATTTGACCACCTTTATATATATGCCACATTTAAGTAAAGAGGATTTCGATGCAGATGTGGCCATTTGGTAGTGATCGATCGAGTTAACACTTGAGCGCTCATTGCAGGATTTTAGAGGATGTTCATGGTAATTAATTAGTAATTTTGGGTGATATATCTAACTTAAAGTTTGAGACATGAATATGTATTAAGGTTTAGTTTTGATCTTTTATAAAAATGATGTATAATATAATTCTAATTAAGGAGATGATTCTTAGCGTATGTTCTAGTTGTAATGATTAATGTTGATAAAGATATGATATGTTTCCGTTGCTTAGTATTCTCTTTTTAGGAGTAGAGGATAATTCGTCTTGCTCCTACTTTGAATGATGATCCGAAGTCTTTGCCGTTTGCTTTTGTAACGTCCCCTTTTTCCTTTTGCTTTTGCAATAGAGCTTTTTTTAAAAGACAAAATTTAACATGTTGGGGTTATCCCACATCGGTTGTGGAAGGGGTTGGTAGTCAGTTTATAAGTGTAAGGAAAAGCCTCACCTCTTGAGCTAGCTTTTGTGGTTGAGAGAGGCCTAAGACCACCTAACACTAGTATCAAAGCTCAGGTTTATCAACAAGTCTCGGCTCAATAGTCTACGGGAGAAACGGGTTGTCGCTGCTCCGATCTAGGGCCCAATGTGTGAGGGAGAGATTGTTGGGTTATCCCACATCGGTTGTGGAAAGGGTTGGTGGTCAGTTTATAAGTGTGAGGGAAAGCCTCACCTCTTGAGCTAGCTTTTGTGGTTAAGAGAGGCCTAAGACCACCTAACACTGATATCAGAGCTTAGGTTTATCATGATAATTAAGTCTCGGCCCAACAATCTAAGGGAGAAACGGATTGTCGCTGCTCCGATCTATGGCCCAATGTGTGAGGGGGAGATTGTTGGGTTATCTCACATCGATTGTGGAAGGGGCTAGTGGTCACTTTATAAGTGTGAGGAAAAGTCTCACCTCTTGAGCTACTTTACCTAACACAACATAATGACCTCAATTTCATTAAGTGTCGAATAAGAGTACAAGGGTATATCTTAAATTGCCATAAGTTGCGAAACTCTAAGCATGCATCCAAATCAGACTTATTTCCATGGAATCGCTGCGGCCTTGGACAATATATTTTCTTAAACTACTTACACCAGAAAATTACAGTTTTCTCAATGAGGAATGGTACACTTACGTACAAAATTTACGCAGGGAGTTTTAAGTGCTGACGTGGTTACCAGAAAATTATTATTTTTTGACCACTCAGCCTCGGCCAGAAACACGAGACACGCAGTGGGTCTCAGACTGAGACCCACGGCTGGGTCTGGCTAGACCTGCAGGGCCAAGACCCGCCGTGGGTCTCAGCCAAAGACAACGGTTACTTCTTTCTTTCCCCAACCAGCTTGAGAGAGAGAGAAGCATTGAAAGCTTTGACCCTCTCCTGCTCCCATCTTTTTCACCAATTACAGGAACTGAAGAGATCTGTCCTAGCTCTTCTCCTTTGCTTGCCCACCTCGATTTTTGCTCTCATTCTTCTTCTCCTCTTGGCCTACAATGGCTTCTCTGTCTTCTACCTTCACCTCCATTTTCCGGCCAAGTCCCCGCCGGTGCCCGCCAATTTCTCGCCGGTATATTCCACTGGTTATGTAATTGTTCTGTTTTTAGTGCACTTATGGAATTGTTCTGTTTTTAGGCTGAGGAACGCATTACAAGAAAGATGGCAGTAAAAATGGGTGTGTTTGCCAATGGCCCTGGAACGGTACTGTTCTAGGGCCTCTCTCAATCCCAAAAAAAAAAAATTTTCAACTTCAAAATTAATTTCAATATCTCTACTTTTTATACCACATTAATCATTTTTATTATTATTTTTTAAATAAAAAAATCACTACAAACAAATTTTTTACATTTTTCCATATAAAATATATTTTTTCACTTTTCCCCACAAAACATTTTTACTAAAATCAATCAAACACTTATTCCTACAAAAATGCTACACCGGCCCTGGAACAGTACCGTTTCAAGGCCATTGGCAAACAGAGCCAATAGAACTGTTGAGACATCAAGCAATTATGAAGTTTTTACCACGTAAGTCTAGCCAGACCCAGCTGTCTCAGTCTAAGACCCACTGCATGTCTCATGTTTCTGGCCGAGGCTAAGTGGTCAAAAAATTATTATTTTCTGGTAGCCACGTCAGCACATACAACTCACTACGTAAATTTTGAACGTAAGTGTAGCATTTCTTTTTCTCTGTTTTCAAATGACAGCTTAATCGACTGTGGACCACGTTTCATGAAATGGAGCTTACTAATTCGAATCTCTCCTCCCATTTCCTTTGTGCGGACATGAAAAAAAAAAAAACAAAAAAAACAAAAAAACATTTCTCTTTCTCAATATCTGTATAAATATTACATGAGAATAACTTTTGTAAGGATATGACATGAAATAGGTTTTTAAGTAAAAAAACAAAAGTGTAAGTTATGACCAAAGCCAAGAGTGTCATGGAGTTTTCAGCCTGTGGTTTCAACTCTTTGAAATGCGACATTTCTTGATCTCCCTTTTTCTCATCTTTTCTGGGTTGCTAGGACAATCTATAAAAACTTAAACTTTTGATGATGGATTCTGGGTCTTGTGGTCTGTATATACGAGGCCTTGATGGACGATGCATAGGAATTTGGGGTTTGTACAACAGCGAGACATCGGCAAACATGGCGGTGGCTTGAATAAAGCTGCTAAAGATGAAGAAACTGGTGGGGGGCTGTCAGCCACATTTTCTGCTGGAGCCGCAAAGTGGCGTCTCGTAGAAGAAAGGGGTAGTGGGTTCAATTCTTTCGCTAACGTGACTTTTAAAATTATTAATAAATTAAAATTCAATAATTATTATCTTAAATTTAATATTAATTTTAAAAGTGACATCATATTTAGAAGAACTTAAAAAGAATTATTATATCATTACTCTTTATCAATTTACTAGAAAATAGGATGAGATCTGTGTCTTTGTCTTAATTTCTTTTGGTGTTCCATACCAATGATGTATCTATTTTTTATTGGAGAGAACATAAAATTTAATTTGTGCTAGATCTTTAGACCATTCACAACGGTTTATGTAAATTTATATGCAAAATGGATAGCAAAAACTCACTTTAATTATCTTGTTTAGTTAGAAATTTTGTGTTTGAGAGAGAGACGTAGCAGATGTGAGAAAAGGTGCTCAAAAAAAATAAAAGATGTTGGGTAAAAAAAGGTGAAATAAAAAAAATAATAAATAAAAAAAAAGTAAATAATATTTTATTCATCTAGTGTGCTACTGTGAATAGCACCAAATTACTATTCACTATAACAATATAATTATTCTAGCTAATAGTAAGCTACTATGTTAAAACTAAGAAAGGAACAATAATCACTAAACGTAACTAATACTATTCTTTTAACTATATTGATAGAGATGCTATATTAAAATTACTATTCACTATAACAATATAATTATTCTAGTTAATAGTAAGCTACTATGTTAAAACTAAGAAAGGAACAATAATCACTAAACGTAACTAATACTATTCTTTTAACTATATTGATAGAGATGCTATTAAGCTACGAGTTTATCAAGGACTCTACAATCCACTTTTTCATGACCTCTACAAGTCCACTTTATCAAGTCATTCTACTTTATCAAGTGGGAACTTGGAGTCGTTACGCGTTTTTCATGAATGACTATTATATTACTTAAATGAATCACTCTTACTTTTGGTTTCTGTTTTTTGAAGTGGATAATTTTTTTTTGTTTTTTTTAATAGCTTTTTTACTTTTGCGATAGTGCTACTTCTTTTTCTTTTTTAATTATTTTTTGTCTTTTTGTTGGAATTATATTCGGTAGGGCTGCTTGCTTTAGGAGTCTACGACACTTTTTTGAATTTTGGATGCCAGGAGGGAACTTTACGAAATTTCTCTTAACTTTCGCACGTGAAACTTTAATGTTTAAAATTTTTTAATTTAGATTACCGACTCCTAATGGATAAGAATGCAAAAAATTAATAATGCATCATCAATTTAAGTTTAAAAATTAATGTTTAAAAATTATAATATCTCCTTGGGTTAGAATATTCGGTTAAATCTTATAAAAATTCTCATAGTGCACGTTTTTTTTATTAAAAAAAATTACTAATTTAGTTAAATCTTGACCAACACTTGAATATTTGTAATTTTTTATTGATTTTTTTATAATAAAAAAGTAAAGGTATTTTGAAAATTTTGACAAGATTTAACGAAAAATTCTAACGGATAAAAATGCAAAAAATTAAAAGTTTGATACCTTAAATTGAATGATTTTAAACATTAAAGAGATAACGTCAAAATGTGAAAGTTTAGGAAAGTTTTGTGAAGTTTTCTCTATATGCCAACTCCTCAGGATTTCAAATCACATGCAATAGCAAATGTGTCACTCGGTAAATAAATAGAAAAACAATTGAATAAGAGTAGGGTTGTTTAGTTGGTGTTCCCTCAAGAAAACCTTCACCCATCTTAGTGTCTAGAATCTAGTGAGTTCTCTCTTTAGGAATTCATTATCTATTAGATCCCAAATGTCTAACCAAAGTAAGATTATTAATAGTGAAGAATTTAATGTGATGAACTTAGAAAGAAATTTAAAGGATTAGAATATTCCTTAAGTACCCACTGAACAAATTTATAAATAATCTAAATTATTTTCAAAATTATCCTTTTTAATCGATTGAGCGGGTAATGCTTGTCCAAGCCTAGCTCGCCAGGGTGGGAAACGAGCTCGAGCTTGAGCTCAGAAATTTTTGTCGAGCTCGAGCTCAAGCTCGGCTTGCATCGGATTATTTAAATTTTGTATTTAAGTATATAAAAAAAAAAAAAATCAAATAAACATAAGAAACAAATTTTATTAATGATACGACCATCAAGGAAACAAGGTGAATGTGAGAGATCTATAAGAAGAATTCACTTACTATTAATGATGTTAAGAATTTAATGTGTCATTTAAATGTTTATAGACACTTGACAATATTTTAAATAGGTTGGGGGATATTTATTTCGAATTGGTTTGGAGGAAATTTATGGCCCATAATAATTATTCTTTATTATTATTTAAACAAAACAATAATTTTTTTTTTCACTTTTTTATTAATTTTTTCTTCTTTCGACTTTATCTTTAATCATTTAATTTTTATTATTATTAAACCAAAAAAAAAAATTCCTCTAATCCAATATGGAGAAAATATTCTCAAACCAATTTAAAATAGTGCCAAATGTCTATAGACATTTAAAAGACACATTAAATTCTTAAGGTCATTAATAGCAGTTTACTAACTTAGACAAAAATTTTTAAATATACCTTTTAAATTGGCCTTTTAAATATTTATAGATACTTGACACTATTTTAAATGAGTCGAAAAATATTTTCTCTAGACTGATTTGAAGAAAATTTATGTCCTTAAAAAAATCATTAGGACAAAAATGCTTAACCGAATACTCTCGTAAAAGGACAGAAAAAAAAGGGCTAAAAAGTTAGGGATAAATGCGAAATTGGTCTTTGTGGTTGGCCTAAATTACAAATCACTCAATGTGGTATAAAAAACTATTTATTGGTCCATGTAGTTGGCATAAATTACAAATTACTTCATGTGGTACAAAAAATAATTTATAGGCTCTGAAGTTATGCTAAATTTACAGTTTATTCATTGAAATCAATTTTCGATAAGTAAATTAACAAAATCTGTCACTTTGCCACGTCATACCCAATAAAAACATGACATGTGTTATTATTAATTTTTGGCTTTCAAAAATGACAATTAAGATTTTTCACATCATTCTACGATGCTAGCTAAGATTACACATCAGCCCTCACTCAGGGCCGGCTTAACCGCTAGGCGAGTTAGGCCGGCGCCTAGAGCCCCAAATTTTTAAGGCCTAATTTTTTTTTTTTTTTTTTTTTTAAAGGCCCAAATTTTCTTTTAATAAGGTCAAAATTTTTTGCATAAAGGCCCTCAACATGTTTTTCTTGAGGCACTCAACATGTTTTAAGAAAAATATTATTATTTGTTTATAATATCAAGACCCCAACATGCTTTTTTGAAACCTTCAACATGCTTTAAAAAAATAATATTTTTTTTTAATATAATATGGGGGCCTTCTGTACAACGGCCACAAGACCCTCAATAGTCACTGTGTTTTTTTTAAAAAAATATTATTATTTGTTTATAATATTGAGACCCTCTTTAAAATAAGAACGAAAAAACAAAAAATCTGAGAATCCTACATACTTGTCTGTTGTGGTTATTTTGCAGAAATCCAGCCCCTCACAAAAGGTTAAGATGTTCAGCTTTTCACATTTCAAAAAGGTTAAAATGGTTATTTTGCAATCTATGAAAATGCTGAAGGATAAAAATAAGCCTGCTTAATTAAAGTATAAAGAACAAAGAGTAAGGGCAAAATGGTAATTTTAGTCTCAAACAAAAAATCACTAAGTGTAGAATCAGCGCTTATTAGGTAAAGATCTCCTACCATATTAAAATAAATATTATTTAATTAATATTTAAATATTAAAAAAATAAGGCCTAATTTTAAAGTTTTGCCTAAGGCCCCAAATACATTGGGCCGGCCCTGCCCTCACTCCACGTCATATTGTTACAGTAAATTAACCTAATCTTTTATAGTCCCAAATTTTACTTTGTGCGTAATCCTTCCTTATCTTCATCTTCCTCTTATGCTTCACAAAACGCTACCGTCAAATTCTCACAAAATGCTCCCAAATCGTGGCAAGGAAGATGAAAATGAGGGAGGGTTACACACGAAGTAAAATGTTGGGGATAGAAGAGATTATGTTAATTTACTATAACAGTATGATGTGATAAAGTAATGGATTCTGTTAAGTTACTTAATGAAAATTGATTTTAGGAAATAAACTGTTATTTTGGCCTATATACCCTAAAAACTTATAAATTATTTTTTATACTACAAAGTGATTTATAATTTAGATGAACTATAAAGATCTATAAATTATTTATTATACCACATAAAATAATTTGTAATTTAGTTGACCAATTTCACATTAACTTTTTGCATTCATTTACGTAAGAGAACTAATGGACAGTATCGTTAACAGAAAATGACACAACTTTTTGAGTTTTCCACGCCAGACAATTTGCAGTTTGTCACTTTTTTGGGGGTGGGTAGTACGTCACATCTTTTTTTTTTTTTTTTTTTTTTGGTGGAAAAATTTCAGAAAGTCCTCCTGAACTTTCAGTCAATTTGAAAACCCCCCATGAATTTTCAAAACTCTTATTTAGGCTCCCTAAACTTTAGTTTTCTCTCACTTTGGACCATTTTAACATTAAACTACGTCGTTTTGTGTCCTAAAATTACAACACCTACACAGCCCAAAACGACGTAGTTTAATGTTAAAATGGTCCAAAGTGAGAGAAAACTAAAGTTCAGGGAGCCTAAATAAGAGTTTTGAAAATTCAGAGAGAATTTTTCAAATTGGCTGAAAGTTCAGGAGGACTTTCTGAAGTTTTTCCTTTATTTATTATTATTTTTTTTTCTTTGGGTTAACTAGTCACATCTTTTAAATCCATAGCTATCTCAATGGTTTAAAAACTCAACTCGAAAATTGTGCCTAATTGTCTATTATTGACTATTTGTTACTATTAATGACTAGATCTCCAACCGATATTCTAAATGGCCTTTTATAATTTTTTTTTTTTTTTTTTTTTAACAAATATATGCTTCGTTGATAAAAAAAATAAAATAAAATAAAATAAAATAAAAATAAATAAAAAAACACAATATCTAGAGGCAATTTACTCCCTGATTAGAATACCATAAATACAAGTTAGAATTTATCCAAATCAAACCTTATTTATGACATACTTTATAGCTTCTCTAGCAAAATCATTAGCTACAGAATTTGCGTCATTTTAATATGTTCAATCATACATAATTTCGACAAATGCATACGTTATTGAATCCCAACTACAATATGCCTGAAACTACTCTAATTTTTGTGCTTCGCTTGGACCGCATTAACATACTGCAAGGCATCATCACCCTCCATTATTTCATCATAGAAGTTCATCTCTCTACAAAATTCTACAGCCTGTAATAATGTTGCTAGAGCTTCCGTAACAGTAGTATCAACTAAAAAATTCTTTGTCAAACTACGTGCTGCGAGAACTCAGCCTTCATAATCTCGTAAACTAAGCCAAATCCCTATTCTTCCCGGCCCCTTATCCACACCTACATCTCAATTAATTTTACACATACCTATGGGTGGTTGCTTGCAAAAAATAGGTGTGCCTAGTTGGGAAGGCTCTACCCTTCATTTTCCCTCTCAATTTCCCTCCGAAATTTATAAGAGATATAGTAGCCTCACGAAATACATGATTTGGGTGAGAAAAATCACCCCATACACTACATTATTCTATCGAAACCATATTTTATAACTAAATACAATTGTTATTGATTATTTTTCTCCTTTAGCTAGCATACACATCATAGGAAAAGTTTTGTTAAGATTTACTACAATGACCTTTCATATGAAAGTTTTGTAACATATATAAGATTTTTTTTTCTTCATTTCTCTCTCTCCCTTAACGTAAAGATAAAAAAACAATAAAAGTATTATTTAAAGAAAATAGAGAGTAGAATAGATGTTTATGTTAGATATTGTAGTAAAAAATTAGTAGCTAAAATTAGTAGAATAGATGTTTATTTAGAGTAGTTAAAATGACCATCATTGCTGAAGATGCTTTGTATACAAAAAATAAGAATTTATTTTATTACAAAAAAGAAAAATGAAACCTAAAATTTAGAAAAAAAGTACATTTTATCACCCCCAATGTTTTACATATTTTTTTAATTCTGCATCTAATGTTTAAAAATTGTCAAAGTCACCAAACCTCCAAAATCGTTGTTGGGATGGTTCGGCTACTCCCAGACAATTCGAGGGCGGCTAATTTAATAATTTAATAACTCAAGAAAAAATATAAAAAACCGTACATAAAAAATCCAAGGGTTTGAATAAATTAATAAAAATCCAAACTTTTGGCCTCATCATTAATTAATGATGAGGATTTTTTGAGAGATATTTGTCTTTATTAATACCTCTATGTCACATCACACAAAAATCCAAACTTCTGACCATGCACGAAAGGGATTTAAATCAAGAGTAGTTGCGCTTGCTTTATAATTATGTTATTTTGTAAGAATGGATTAATTGGCGGACTTCCCTCCGTATTTTTATTTTGTACATGCTTCATAGCATGTGTGAGTAATTATGTGTGCTTTTATGACATCAAGTTGGGTAATGTAAAATAGTTTAAAATACTTAGAAGTAGAATTAATATTTCAAAAATAATATAATAAGGAAAATAGAGAATATAAAGTCTCAATATGTTATCATTTTAGCAACATAATCTTTTTTATGTATCGTTTCTTATATTTGTTCTTGAGTTATTAGATTATTATGTACACCCAAAATAATGTTGCACGTCAGGAACCAACTACATAAAAAAAAGATTAAGTTGGCCAAAAAAAAAATTTAAAGCTAGAATATATCATATAATTGTTGTTGTACCATAGCTAAAGAAAATAGTACCCACCATAACTACCCACATATTAATATTCCTTCTGGTTGATGACAATGAATCCATTATAAGACAAGACATATTCGAATAAATTAATTCAAAAAACTAATGGTTGATCATTTCATACTATAAATTGTGTGTGAGTGCGCGTGTATTCGAATTTAATTGGATAAAAATATTGTACAAGATTAATAATCATTGAATAAGTTAAAGGTTCTATGTGAATAAGATCGACTTAGGTGATTAATAAAGACTAATGTATAGATATATAAGCGATAAATGCCGTGTTAGACCAGAGTTGGAGTCCCTGTAGTGTAATATGAGACATGCAAGTATAATACTTATTGAGACCTTGCAACTTATTTTAAAGTATGATATATTAGTTTCAAATGAGCCTTGTTATTTTATATATGAACATGATCTCTTTTACATGTGTTAAGAGGACGTTGAGTTTTGGAAGGAAACCAAGTTTGAGAAATTGCGTGTTATTGCATATTGTTAATAATAATAATAATAATAAAAAAGGCGATATTGCTACAAGAATTAGCAAAGAATATTAAGAACGGACAGACAAGTAGTGGAACAACAAAGTTAATGCATTGCATATTTGATGACAATGATTTGTTATGTTTTAGTTGCCTTCTGTATAGTATAACAGAGGTCAGTTTTTAATATACTTACTGGGACTATGAAATCATATATTTGCTTGTGAAATTGTGATAATTTTACAATTTCATAGTTGATGATGCAGGAGACAAGATAGAGGGAGAGAACTTGTATTCTTCCTTAGGTTAATACGGATGAGGCAGTTTGTAACCTCGATTTTTTAATAGACTAAATTAATTAGTCTATTTTAGATGTATAGATATATATATTCTAATGAGCCGCTTGTAGCACTTTTTGTAAACAAATGATATACTGTGTATGTAATTATTAACTAACAATGTTAATATTTATTTAAATACAAGTTTATACAGCAACTTAATTTGGTATGTGTATTCAGATGTAATTGTATTATCGAGAGGATAAAAAATTATTCTGCTGCGAGATTTCTGATGTATTATATTATAGTAGTGGTGTCACGTGAAAAATGTGATATTTTCTGCTTACGACTTGGTTATTAAGTTGGGGTGTTACCCATAGAGTAATGTTACAAATCTTTTTTGTGTCCCTCCAAGAATGATGTGGCTCTTAAAATTATCACTGAGCTTGTGATTGATTATAATTGAATTTTGATTAAATTGCGATTTTAAGAGTCACATCATTCTTGAAGAGATACAAGAATGACACAAGAGAGACCTTTAGATCCTCCTCCATATCCATATGATCAGGAGGCACAAGTACCTTTTAAGAAAGTACAAAAATACCTATATATACTAAACAACTCTGTTACGCGCTTGATAAATTGAGCACGAAATTTATTGAACACCTTATGGCCAATATTTTCTTGATCATGTAAATTAGAAGCTTTTTAATTTTTAATTTTTAACTTTCATTCGTTGGTGTGGATCTTACATATAAGCTGGTAGGAAGGATGTTTTTTGGGCAATACTCGATCACTAGCATGCAATATTAAAATTTTGTTGAATTTTTTTGTTTTTCTCCGGTGTTTCGGAGAGAAACACTAAGAGAGTCAAACAGAATTTTAAGTGTCACCTTACTACCAATACATTTTTAAAACAAACTATAACATTATTATACTTTTTTTCAAACACATGCAGCCTCCACCAAAAAAATTCTCTATGTTTTTCCATTTTCAAAGGTCTTTTAATCTAGTGTTCTTTTAGTATATCAAAGAAACCAAACAAAAGTCCATGCGTTTAGGAAAGAGATCGATAATTAGAGCTGTAAATGAACAGAGCCACTCGTGAAGAAGCTGGGGCTTGGTTAAGATAACCTCGGCTTAAAATTAGTTTATTTATTAAACAAACATAGCTTGAAAAAAAAATTATGCTCGTTTATTAAATTAGTTGAACTCATATAAACTCGGCCCAGTTCGTATAAACTCGTATAACTTAATTTTTATTATTTTTTACTTTGTAATTAGAACTTGTTAAGTGTTTAAAAAGATAAAAATGAACTCTCTTCGTAATGTGATAAATATACCTTGAATTATTGTAATTGTGAGTCTCGATATAGTTATATGTGTATTTGTGTGTATGTATATATATTTTTTTGACAGCATAATTGAGAATATAAGTGAATTTATGTGTATTTATATCTATGTGTGTGTGTGTGATAAATGTATATACATTCTTCAAGATAAACATATAAACCCGATAATAGATTGTTTAACATTTGAGTTAATTTATCTAACTACTTAAATAATAAGTCTTAACAATAATTAAATAACTAATAATTAGTACGGTTTTTTTTTTTAAATAAATAAATTAAACAATCATGACATTTACTTTATAAATAGAATGGATCAATCAATTGAATAGCTCGTGAACCAGCTCGAGTTGGTTTGAAAATAAATGAATAGATCTTGAACTGATTGTTTAGTTTGGTATAAGTTCGAAATCAACTCGTATTCGAAAATAAATTAAACGAACCGAGCTTGAGCATTTAATACTCAGCTCTGTTGAAGTCAATTACAACCCTTTGACAATTAAAAATTTAAGAAACTATATTTAATATTTTTGTATGCATTGTCTCAATTTAATTTTAAGGTTTATTTATTTCGATGTAAAATATTTTTAATATTTTTAAATACTTGGTTGTGTTTGTGAAATTTGGCCAACCTATAAACATTTTCAGTTGAGTGCAAAATACCGTCTCTTTTTATTTTTTATTATATATATGTTTTAAGGCATGTAAAAAAATATTTTTTATCCATAATTTATCGTTTTAAATCCCTTTGTCCAATCTAAGACATAACACATGCACCCTCAGCACAACCCTTCCTTAATATTAATCGGCACAAGCGGAAGTTTGAATAAGGGAAATGTTATGGTTCTTCCCAATATTCTGCTCATTCTATGTGAATATTGTTTTCCAAAAAACATATGAGAGACCAGTAAAGTAAGTTTTTTCATTTTCTTTTTAGAAAACAATATTTAGGTAGGATGAGGAGAAAATGTATCATATCTCTTTGAATAATTAAATGTGTGGGGTGACAACATTCTTAAGAAAAAAAAGAAATGAAAAGCCAGCTCATTGCTTTGACTTTGTAATAATTAATGACGCTCTCTTACGTAGGTTTTTGCTATAAATATCCTCAAGGGCAGAGAGAAAACTGCACTTGCACTCCTTCATACCTTCAGGTTTGGTTGATTTCTTGAGTGATTATCTTCTCTATACAGGTATGTATTTCTTTGTCTAATAGTACATTATCAAAGCTAATCAAATTCCTTTTGGAAACCGTCAAACAAAAAAAGATGTGGATTTTTGGGTTGCAGTTATTTTATTCAGGGAGCTAATTAATTATATATGGAAGAACGTCCCAAACAGATTTTTTGGGTGTAAAATGGCATGTTGAAATTTGTCTGAGGATTATATATGTTTGATAGAGAATAGTTTCTGTTGCATGCAGGTGAAGGCGGGTTTCACATGGTGAAAATCCTTAGACATAGAAATTTCATTTTTGATAGAGAATAGTTTCTGTTGCATGCAGGTGAAGCGTTTCACATGATGAAATCCTTAGACATAGAAATTTCTTTTTTCTTTATGGGCCAAAGAGTATAAAAAGAACCAGAATATAGTCAAAACAAAAATAACTTTTCTACATTTTTTTTTTAATTTTAGTATATATATATATTTCAGTATTTGATCACCTGAACCTAGTTCCTTAATATGTCATCTTCTTTTGTTAGTGATGTGAAGCAAAGGTTCAGTGAGGTCCTGTGTACTTTAGCTAGCATCAGCTGTGATGAAAGGGGGTTTCATATTTTCGATTTTATGTTGCCTTTTTATATCTTTAATTTTTATATAATTATACTATTTATAGAGTATTTAATTAGATAAGTAACGTTATTTGGAGGTGTCACGCCCCCAATTAGTGAATAGGGGAAACGCGAACTTAAAAGGACTCGCAACAATTAAGGAAATATAATTATTATTATTATAATTACTATATTTCTATTAAACATAAATAATCAAACCAAGGAAAGATAGGAAGGCAAGTAGGTTATAAAATTATAACTTTAATATGAACATGTTACAATTGCTCCCAATCGCTCTACCTCTAGAACTTGGGACGTTACAGGAGGACTCTAATACAAGTGTCATACAATTTGATGTGTTAATACAAATTAGCCCTTGGATCAGCACTTATAAAAGAAAGAAAGAAAGAAAGAAAGAAAGAAAAAAAAAAAAAATGGATAACTTCACTAAAGACCTCTAAACTTTCACCTGATTTGACAAACTCCCCCCAAACTTCAACATCTTTCAATTTGGGCTCTGGAACTTTCAATTACAATCAATTTGGACCTCTCCATCAGATTTTAAACATTAAAAATTAGACAATGATGTTTATACCTCTGACTTTTTTTATAAAATTTCAAATTTATCCTTAATTTAAAATTAAAACTTAAAAAATATATATTATAAAAAAAAAAAAAAAAAGCACAAGCTGACCAACGGTTGGGCCACCTTGTGACCCTTATTTTTCAAATTTTTTTTTTTTTTTTTTTCATTTTTTTTCAATTTTTTCCTTTTTAATAAAAAGAAAATTGAAGGGGTGATTTTGTCTTTTTAAGGGTTCTAATGATTCAAATTGACGGAAAGGTCCAAATTGATTGTAATTGAAAGTTTAAGGTACCAAATTGAGAAATTTTGAAGTTTGGGGGCGTTGTCAAATCATGTGAAAGTTCAGGGGTCTTTAGTGAAATTACCCTTAAAAAAAATCAATGGCTAATTTTCATTGTCACGTTATCCTAGTTGTATGATAGTCGTATAAGAATTTACTAAATAGCATTATTGTTAATTAAATTGAGCTTGAGTTTTAATCATCTATTTGTTTTTTCCTAATATTATCTTTTCATTTAAGAAGAATATAGAAGAGAAGTATATATATATATATATGGGACTTAATATATTTTTCCCTTTCCTTCTCAAATACATTTCAGGACTTTTGTTAGGGTAATATTGTAATATTACCATACATAGATTGCATATGATACATACATTTATATTGTGAACACTGCCGTTCCCTCCAATCGTACTTTGCAATCTTCCCTTTTTAGAAACAACTGCTATATATGTTTATTTGTTTACCTAAATATATATATATTAAAATTGCAGTTTAGTCTTTCAAATCGTATGTTCATTTCTTATAATTAGAAAATGTATATTTTTTCACGTTTTCAAATTATTACTTTTTAAAAACGTAATCTTAAAGGAGAGACTTTCACGATTTCTTTAAAAATAAACTTTTTAGCCTAATAAATTATAAGGCAAAAAAGACTCTTAAAAGAAGTAGCCACATAAAATTTAAACAACTTAAGCATACAACATTCCCCTTCCCCGAAAACACACAGTTAAACATACAACTATACAAGTTAGGTTGCTGCACAAGTTAATCCGTTCATCATTAGTTGACATAAGGGGTAGAGCCAGCTGTAAGGAGCAAGAGAGGGCAAAAAAACACGCCGGTAGCATCAAAAATATTATTTAACTTAACATTGTAAGGTTAAGTTATGCGGCTTCTAGACTAAAATTATGGCTCCCCCTCTTGCTGACATATCAATCATATCATTGGCTTGTTAGCATTGTTTGGTACCATTCTTGACGTTGGGCGTTTGTGCTTGACTAATTAGACTTACTGATTCTACCAGGACAAAAAAACCGACCGCCGTCCTTTGTTGCTATTGAAAGGAATGGCATCACTATCAGGTTTTTCCTTCTAATCATCAGATATTTGTCATATTGAAACTTCGGATATGTGTGCGTGTGTTTCGTATATTCGTGTTATGTGATTTGGGGGTGTTTTAAGAACTACTTGGTAAAACACATAGCCATATCTGGTGCCATTCAATTAAAACTACTTGTTACTTGTTGAGCATTATCTGGTGCCATTCAATTCGTGATCTCAGGTATTGGTGAGACAAGTGCTGGCACCAAAGAATGTTATATATGTTGTCTAGTTTGCCATATTATAACTTGCAATCCGTGTGTGCGTGTTTGCATGTATCATCTGGTTCATAAATTGTTGCGATATATATGTCGTTTAAGGTGTCAGTAGTACTCGATCTAAATTACGAAACAATGTTAACATTAATTTGTTATTGAATATAGTACCAGAGACGGATCTGAAGAAGCTTCAGACGGATCTGACGGCTCTTGAGACGAATCTGACGAATCTTCGGAACGACGCACGAAGACTGTCGCAGGGGTTGGGAAACATTATCAAGTAAGGGAAACCACCTACTGGCTCTACCAATGAGGATTAGACATGTGCTTTTTGAACATTAATTTATATATAACCAAGCAATTCTATATATCCTGTTTATTTTAGTTTCTATTTTATTAATACATTTACTATTTTTCTTTTCCCTGTTACGTAACAAAAGGAAGAAGGCAAATCAGTGAAATAGCAGTTTGAGTTTCCCAAAACCATAGCGTACGTAGGATTAAAATATTTTTCTGCACGCTCAAGTGAAAAGCTTACACACAGGTGTTTCCTTTTTTTTTTTTTTTTTCTTTATTGGGATGATGTCAAAAAAAAAAAAAACTCTTCTTTATTGGGATGATGTCAAAAATATGTGGATTTTTGGGTTGCAGTTATTTTATTCAGGGACCTAAATATGGAAGATTTAACGTCCCCGGCCAACAGATTTTTTTGAAGTAAAATTATTCCATGTTGAAATTTGTTACTGCATGCAGCACAAGCATCAGCGTGAAGCCGCCACCCGCGAAGCATCAGCACAAGCACAAGCATCAGGTAATAAATAGCTGCAGATGGTTGCTTTTTTTATATGGGTAATGCCAAAAAATTTTTTTTTTTTTTAAAAAAATAATTCTCTACACAACATAATTTTTTTTTTCTTTTACATTTTTCTCTGTACACAAATTTTAATAATGACAACAGAAACTAGGAAGAAAAATAGAAATACTAGATATTATAATAAGTTTTTTTTTTTTTTAAAAAAAAAATTGAGGCATGCACACATCGAATTATCATTCTTTCATATGTATTTATTTGCTCAATTTAAACTTAAGTAATCAAATTATCTTTCTAAATTTTTATATTTGTTTTATGTTAAAGTGTTGATGAGTATGTATACAATATTTATATATTTTAATTTGTAAACTATATAATTGAAGTTAATTTTTTGATGATTATATAAAAAAATACATATATATATATAATTTTATTTTTTCTAAAAAAACTAGATAAATTAACGAAAAAAAAATAAAAGTTATATTTATATGTCTTCAATGATAATTAAATAATTTTAATTATTCATTTATTTTGTTACTTATATTTTCTAATAATTTCAACAATCAATTTTGTTTCAATTCTTTCTTCTTTTTAATTTATTCCCTTCTAATTACTACAAAAAAAAAACAAGGTATTTGTGACTACCCGACGTTTTTGGGCCAAAAAAGTCATTAATGGGGTAGTAACTTTTCCAAGGTGAGGTTTTGAAAAGGGCTGCAATCGGGTAGACTAGAAACATAATTAGTGATGTGCAACATTTCGCACGACACCAATTGGTGACGTGCGAAGTTAGGTACGTCACCCCCAAAGGTGATGTGGAAAACTTTGCATGTCACCAATTGGTGACGTGTCTAACTGGCAATACGTCACCAATTGGTGACGTGGAAAGCTTCGCATGCACTGGCGGAGCCAGGGGGCTTTGAGAGGGGGCATATGCCCCCTCTCAAACCCCCAAATATATTTTTTCTTTTTATTTATGGGAAAGGAGAAAAGGAAATTATACGTACCTTAATAGTTGAGTTGAGTTTAGCATGTTAACAATCAACACATATTACATATATATAAAAAATAAAACCTAAACTCACTATGTTGCGATTTGGTGATTTCAAATTTGTGATTTGCAAATTCAATTAGCCAAATTTCTCTTCTTCAATCAATTAAACAATTTAAATAAAGTGTTTAATTATTTTTTCTGAGAGGTATGTAATCAGTTTTTTACACTTATTATTTATTATTAAATAACAAAATGTCTATGTACACTTTTATATTTAAATTGGTCACTAAATAAGGTATTTTATAATTTTTTTTTTCCCTCCCACTATATATTTTGCAAATATTTTGGGATTTTTTTACCCAAATTCTGAAGTCGCACCACCTGATATACATGTTACATCTATCCATTATCAAATACATTACAAATTGTCTCGAAGGGGTAGCTCAATCGGCTGTAAACTACGCTTCATGAAGTGGAGGTCACTAGTTTGAATCTCCCTTCCCCCTTCTCTTGTTTGGACATGTCAAAAAAAAGAAAAAAGAAAAAATTACAAATTAAAATATAGGGGAAAGTCCACATACTCTCCTAAACTACCACCCAATTGACAATGTCTCCTCCCCCCCCCCCCCCCCCAAACTTTCAATTGTGACAATGTCCCCCCACAAACTTTCAAAAATTGTCAATGTTCCCCCCAATGACAAAACTACCCTTAGTAAAATAATTAAAAAAAAAAAAAAACGAAAATTTCTAGAAGAAACCTAAAAAAAAAAAAAAAAAAAATCCGAAGGGTGTTAAATTTAAATATTTTTATAAGAAAAAAAATTAAAAAATTTCAATTTTTTTTTTTTGTTATCAAATTGATTTTTTTTATAAGAAAAAAAATTAATTGCATGTTAAGCATTGTTTGGTTCCATTCGTGACGTTGGGCGTTTGTGCTAGACTAATTAGACTTACTGATTATGCGAGGGCAAAAAGTCTGGTATAGCAGTGCCAAAGAATGCTATTATCGGCCACACACCAGGTATTTCCTTTGAATCATCAGCTATATATAATTGTCATATTGAAACTTGGGATATGTGTGCGTGTGTTTGCATATATAATTTTGGTGTTATGTGATTGGGCTTGCTTTTACACGTATTAAAACTACTTGGGAGTTGTTCGAGCATTATCTGGTGCCATTCGTGATCTCAGGTATTGGTGAGACAATCGGTGGCACCAAAGAATGTTATAACTTGCAATCCTTGTGTGCATGTGCGTGTTTACATGTATCATCAGATTGAATCATAAATTGTTATGATATATATATGTCGTTTAAGGTGTCAATCTAAAGAAATGACGCAAACATTAATTTGTTATTGAATATAGGTTAAGGCTAGGCCTTCCGAGACGTCGATGGAGTGTTCGAAAAAAGCTGTGAAGTAAGAATTGCGTTGTTAATCGGATTGATGATCGTATTATACTTGTGTTGTATTTGCTGTTTGGTACACTGCTGTATAACCAAACAAATCTATCCTGTTTATTTTAGTTTCTATGTTATGCTTGTGCTGTGTTTTATGTTTGGTGCACTGTTTTATAACCAAACAAGTCTATCCCGTTTATTTTACTTTCTATGTTATGGTTGTGCTGTATTTTCCGTTTGGTGCACTGTTTTATAACCAAACAAATCTATCCTGTTTATTTTAGTTTGTATGTTATGTATTTGGTTGGATTTTAATGTCTTATCTTTATTGATATATGTCATGTTTTCTTTTAAGTACCTGTTGGGCGCAGCACATTCTCTCTAGTCGCTTGCAATACTATCCTTCCATCAATTCCTTATACCAGCATGCTTTTGCTGCAATTATCTTGAATGTTTTATTATGGAGAAATTTTACTTAATACTCCTAAATTTTTATCGGTTTTACAATTACTCCATAAAGTTTTTTTTTTTTTTTTTTTTTTAAAAAAAACTCTCAATTTAATGTATGAGAAAACATTACTTTTACAATCATAACCTTAAATATTAAAAAGTGTAAATTTAGAGTATTCATCTTTTAATTTTTTAAATTTCATCCCTATGTTAGGATTTTCCATTAAATCTGGTCAAAATTTTCTAAATACCTTTTTTTTTTCCAAATATTTAGGTGTGAGTATTTTTGCAAATTCCGTTAAATCCTAACCAATCCCTAAATCTTTGTAACTTTTTTTTTCCTAAAAAAAAAGAAGAGGTATTTTGAATGTTTTGACATCCCTTCGTTAGGATTGAATAGAAAATCTTAAACGAGAGTTGAAATTAAAAAAAAAAAAAAAAAAAAAAATTGAAAGATGAATACACAAAATTGACTCTTTTTAAAATTTAAGAGTTTGATTGCAAAAGTGATGCAAGATCAAAGGTGATAAGTGGAGTTTTGCCTTTAATGTATCAAAGAGTTGAATACACTAAATTAAGAGAGAGATCAACTCGCTAGCATAACAAATGAATAAAATAACCTTTATACTCCAGTAAAATTTATAAATTTAGAAAATGACCTTAATTAAATAATCCTTTTTTTAATAAAAGAAAATGGGTATGTTGGTAATTTCTAAGGTCTCCATTAGGATTTAACAGAAAATCATAACCGAATGGTCATGTTAGAAAACTTTTAGAGTTGGATATACTAAATTAAGAATTTTTGTACTTTAAGGGGTTAATTTCATGCAAAAGTGATGAAAATTCTTAGGGTTAAGTAAAGTTTATCTTTTTTATTATTTATGTGATTAAATGCATATGTGGAAATTTTCTTATATCTATATTGTTGGTAAAATATATTACAGGTTCGTTCGACAAAAATTTTAGGGGGTGGTTTTTTTAATGTGATATAAATTAAGGTGAAAGTAGTTAATTTTTAGTATTTTGTTTTTGGAGTAATTGTTTTAATGCTTAAATTTGTTTTCCTCTATTTTTATTTTTATTTTTTATTTTTGCTTTGTATAAGAGTGAAATTATAATTAGAAATTTAACATTCCGTTTTCATATAAGATCAGGATAAGAGTGAAATTATAATTAGAAATTCAACATTTCCAGTTTCAAAAATTAAAGCCATATTATTCTGAGCAAATTTTGATAAGTTCGGGCTGTCTGGATTATCATCCTCTCTCAAAAGTCTTTCAACCAATTGATGGGCTGATGCCTTCATGAAAGCTTTGTTATAGATCCCTTTGAAACCTGTGGTGTTGAGAAAAGAATCTATTCAAAAATCAAAAATGGTTCGATAATAAAGAAATATTACATCTATAAATTCAATTAGTTTACCAATATTCTTAATTTGCTTTAAAAAATTTACAATCTCACTCTTCTCGTTAAATTAGACTGTCAAAAGTTAAAATTACAAAATTATTCTTGAATTATAATATCCATATTTTTTAAAGCGGATGAGGTTGATGTCTAGCTCTTTCGTAGGAACCTTCCTCTAAAGAGAGCATCTTTGGTGGGGAGGTTGCACCAATTAGAAGGTGACATCTAAGCCAATCTTACCAAGCTTAAGTTAAAAAAAAAACAAAACACACCTACATCAGATTATATATATCACATATGAGAAAAGAAAAACTTAATCCCAGAGGTGGCTGAGCAAAGCATTTTTTATTCTTAAAAAATTAATTAAACCTGATATAATCAGGTAATTTGGTTTTATTTTGTTAAATGTTAATATGTTCTATGCTAAGGTGGCAACCCTTCATTGGTGGGCACAAAAACCACCTTTTGTGCAACATCCCAATTTAAGTTATTCTCTCCTCTCAAACCTATTTAAAGAATTACACTTCATGTTGCATTGTTGTGGCAGAATGAGACAAATTAAGGTTTGATTATACAAATTTCACTGGACCACGTGATGAATATATATATGAAACGGAGCCCGTCAAATTTTTTTTTTTCTCTTGTCCCATCTCTCATTTTTTTTTTTTAATTAATTAGTTTTATCAACTTTTAGTGACTAATTTGACCTTTCCTTGTGGATGAATTGTGAATGCCAAACATTACACCTGGTAGAATTTGAAAATATTTTGGCTTTATTCCAATTTTGAATAATATCATGTACAGATCGCGCAATATTAATTATGAGACTGTCGGCACATTTGATGGCGTTGAGGTTTTGCCAGCTGTGAAAGGAATCATTTTTTGGTCTGCCCAACGGTAAAGGTTTTTTAAGTGCAAATTGAGTACAAGCCACCTCGTTTGACTAATTTCCTCGTGAAGCCCAAACAGTTGGAAGTTGGCGCGAACCCAAAGAACAGCACATGAAAGCATACATAAGATCATGCAGAACAAAAACTTGAAAAGGGTAAGAACACTACCTCTAAAAATCGGGTAGTGCTAGCTAGCTTGGCGTAGGGGCTTATTTGGATCCTATTACTCCTTCTCAGTCCGCATGTGTAGAACTAGGGTTTAGAGACCTTTAAACATTTTTCACAATTTTGATTACGAGACCAAGAGTATGAGATCTAATGCCTATTCAAGTTCCCCTTTAAATAGGTTTATGTCTCCAATTGAAAGTAAGACACAGTTTCCTTATCAAAGTAGAACTTAGAAAACGTACATTACGTAATGCTCATCATCGGTATACACAATCAAGGGCCTTGTGTCATTAGGTCAAGTCCATTTAAGGGACAACAGTTAGCTTTTTGTTTTTTTACATGTCCGCGCAAGAAGGGGAAGGGTGATTCGAACTAGTGGTCTCCCGCCTTATGAGATGTGGTCCTTAACCGATTGAAGTACCCCTTAGGGATATGATATATAATAGTTAACTTGAAAAAGGACCTCAAGGGAAAATAAAACTAGTTCCAATAGACTTCTGAGACTTGTCATCTTATGACTTGTTCTAGGTTACTATTAATTACAATTTATTCTACTAAAAAAATGTAACTGCACTCAAGTATTTATTTTTATTATTCAAAACTCTTAGCATCATCTTATAATTACAATTAATCCCTCTATAAAAAATATATAGTCGAATAAATAAATTGTCAATTTTAGTCATTATCTCTTAATCCTTGAGTACTTGATTTATTCCATTGATTATTATTGTACTCTAGAAATCATATTTCATTTACTACATTTAATTTTAGTAATGCTCAAGTCCAATAATCAGATTAATCAATTCGTATTAAATTTATCTCAATGGGACATTTCATGTCGTTTTGATTAAATTAAAGGATTTTGGATTCCATCTTGATTAGTAGTCACTACAAAAAAAAAGGTCATTAGCGGCGACCCAAAGTGGCCACTAATGAGGTAAAAGTGGCCGCTATTTACCAATAGCGGCGACAAGTGGCCGCTATTTAGTTGCCGCAAGTAATTGGCCACTGATGCTAAATAGCGGCGACTTTTAGGGTCGCCGCTAATGACCCCTAATTAGCGGCGACTTTTTGTCGCCGCTAATGACTTTTTTGTCGCTGCAAAAATAGTTTAAAATAGGTCATGGGTCGCCGCCAATGAGGGGTCATTAGCGGCGATATGGTGTCGCCGCTAATGATATGTCATTAGCGGCGACCATGAAGTCGCCGCTAATGGGATATCATTAGCGGCAACATTAAGTCGCCGCTAATGAGATAAGAAAATTAAAAAGATCAATAGCGGCAACCTAGAGTCGCCGCTAATGATATGAGAATTGAAAAAAAAAATTAAAAATAAAAGAATTTTGGAAAAATTCAAAAAAAAAAAAAAAAATTACTAATGATATGAGCAAATTTAGAAATAAAAAAGGAGCTTTTATTATATATATAAATTATCGGAAATCAAAATAATGTTCATGGAACACACTGATCCCCCAAATAGGGGTAAATATTAGCACGCACAAACAATGGTGCTGACAACCAAATAAATTACAATAAAATAACTAGATCCAAAAAGAAGCGTAATTAATAACGCTATCAGAGTATAAAAACTCCTTAATGAACAAAACACAATAGCATACCTAAATCTCAATTTGATTGCTCTATAAAGTAAATAATGCTGAAGGTCAAATAAAATGCTATACAATAACAAAATATGCAAATAAGGCATGTTGCTATCAAGAAGAAATTAAGATACTTGTTTCGAGAGCAAAATACATCCATGATACTCATGAATTATATTATACTACTCATTTAAGGCAGAGGGTTAGTAATTTTTCTCATGATTCCTAACAAATGGATAAAGACCAACTAAGTCAGCCACTAGCAACCAAATTTCCAACAACTCAACCCCAGAAAGCAATAAAAAAAGAAGAAGATAGATTAAAAATGAACATTATATTTAGGAGCAAAAGAATTGTCCGACATATACAACAAAGATATATGGTTTCTTACTGAAGCTAGGAAAACTTTGGCTGCAGCCATAAAGTCCTCCGTTTTTCCTCCTGTACAAGATCCGATATATACTCTGTCAACTTTCACATCTTTGCATTCTCTTGCTAAAGCCCGATTAACTAGAGAATGAGGCTGCAAAGATATATAGACATCATTAATCATACTAAAAGGAAAATCTTTCTGTCAAGAACTAAAACAGAGACAAGCAGTTTCAGTAGATAAAGTATGTGATCCAAATGACGTCTAAGGTATTTGTAGTGCTTCAGAAAGTGCTACCAAAACACCCGTAGATGGTAGGTGAATAAAGCAAAAAAAGAAAACGAAGGTTCGTGTTTCATTTCTTATTGACAAACTGTAAGACATCCATAAAAGAATAGAAAGCTATAATGTTAAGTAAATTTTACTAAATTTGTACACTAAAAATGATTTCATGACAAAACCCTACACTGGCCACTCTCTTATGCAATTTCCATATAAATTGAGCATATCTCCAATTCCATGTAGGTTTAAAACTAAATACTCAAATACATAATAGCAGCAACATTAGAACTAGGATTAGACATAGGACTTTTAGATAAGAAACTAATCCATAACAATTATGTATTCATTTACTACCTTGCTTGTTGATCGCCATAACTGGTTCATAGGCCAAAGAGGTCTTATCCTGTTTAAAACAAGAGATAAGATTATAAGTAAATGTTTGACATTATAAAAGTAGAATACATGAAGGAAAAGCACTTTCTGTTTTGAAAAAAGCACATGATTTGAAGCAATAAGTGTTTTCACCCCATTAAGACAAGTGGTTACCCAGGCTTCCAGTCCATTACCCTCAAATTTTAATTTATCAAAGCTACGCAGAAAATTTTATATATCTATGTGGGGGATATATGACTCAACACAGAGTGGAATGGTCCAAGTGTGTTGGTGTAAATGTACAGATATACATGCTTAGCTAATACAGAAATCTGTATTAGGGATATACATGCACTGTTTGATATTTAATATTGATTTGGTGCATGTTAGACCAGCCATAGTTTGGGATCAAGCTAGGACAAATATATCTAATAAAATCTAATGAAAGATTGGTAAAAGTAAAACAACCATAAAATGCATTAGTTTTTATTACCCATTTTTTCAATACAAAAGAGTGATTTTTAACTAAAGATACTATAGAAAAATACATAAAGGGCCTTCTTATTCATATACTCAGAAGAAGTAGTACGTGCAGGGTATCTATTTGACACTTGGGATAACCTGGGCACGTTCTTCATGACAACCAAGAACTCCTCCTTCTCCGTTAGATCAACATCATCCACTGCCTTCCACTCAAAATGCCAGATCAGATTGGCAACAAAGTACTCCAGAATAACAAATAATACGAAAACTTCTGGGAATTTCACTTTCAGAAAATACCGACAATTTTGATACTTAAACAGGGAGAGATTTCTTTTTTTTTTTCTTAAAAGATTCATTACAGAAATCAAAAAAGATGCTTGATGCTTCAATCAAAAAGTATTCTGAAATAAACTAGGTTTTGTACAATAATCCATCAAATCGTTGACGTGGAAGTATATAACAAATTAACTTCAAAATGCACAAGACTGGAACCTGCGTCTGTTTAGTTGCCAAGAAAATGTGGGAAAGAAGAGAAATCATAAAATAAAAACTTCATCAGAACAACCACCATCTTAACAGTCAAATTTTGCTCCATCTTTCAGCAACCAAATTGAGTTCTGATAAATGTAATTTCTTGAGAATTTCATTAATCTATATATGTGAAGACAAAGCTATTTGAATTTTCTTAGCTGAGCAAAGAAAATAATTAAAATCCTAAAAGAAAAAAATAAAAAAAAGTTTTATTGCCTTCTAGTTCCTCTCATTTTTCAGCATCCGAACAACAGTGAAATCCAAAGACGAAATACTCAGAACTAAACAGCCATTGGATTAAAAACTTAATATATATACCAACATATATACACATTATACAATATCACTAAAAATCACAATTTCATATTCTCAGCAATCAAACAGATCGTAGAACCCAAAAATTCACACTATTACCAAACAGTCATTAGAGTTCGAAATTTCTTAGCAACAAAAAAGCCACTGGATCCAGCCATTTCGTTTTCCCTCCGATTTCTTAGAAGCCAAACAAACACAAGACGTAAACTTTTTCACACTCTTATCTCTCTATCTTTACGAACTCCACTCACAAAGCAAGAACACTTGAAAACCAGAGCTCCAAATGCAGCGTTTTCAGGCTTGAAAGCCATTGGATCCATCATAGGCGGGAGGGAGAGCAGCGGGAACGAAAATTGGGAGAGCAGCGGGGGAGAGATCGAGAGTGAGAGTGATGAGGGAGGTGAGTGAGAGGGGTGTTAGGAATTTTGGTGTTTTGAAGGTTTGGGGGAAAAAAGACGAGGTTTATGAAACTTTAGGTCCGAAAATTTCAGAAATCCCGCCACTGGATGGCGCTTTAGTTTTCGCACTCAATAGCGGCGACTAAGGTCGCCGCTAATGTGCCTCAAATAGCGGCGACCCTAGAGTCGCCGCTATTGAGTGTAATTTTTTTTTTACGATTTTTTAATTTTTATTTATTTTTGTTTTTATTTATTTTCTCTTGTAATATTTTTTTTATTATTATAATATTAACTAATAATTTCCATTTAATAAATTTTTATAATAAAGATCATTAAGTTGATATTTATCTTATAATTAATTATAAGATCAATACGAAATCCAAAGATAATATAAGATCAATATAACTAATGTACTAAGATAATATAAAAAGCTTATAGTTCAATTGAATGTTCGATTGAACCTTCAATTGTATCCAGTTTGATCGATCAATTTAAATAAGAATAAGAAATAGAAAACTTCAATAATATTATAAAAAAAAAAAAAATTTCTAAGCGTTTTAATTTAATAGAAAAATTTGTTTTATTTAAAAGAAAAAAATAAATATTTATTTTTTATATAAAATAAGAATAGAAAATAGAAAAATAGAAAAAATTCACTAATAATTAATATAAAAGAAATAATGACATATTATCGAAGGTGAATTCTTGGGAAATAAATTTTTTCTATTATATATGTAGGGTCAATAGCATCGCCCCAATATTTTTTTTAATTTTTTTTTTCAAGGGTCAATAGTGGCAACCTTAAAGTCGCCACTATTGACTACCCATTAGTGGCGACTCTCAGGAGTCGCCGCTGTTGATCCTCATTAGCGGCGACTTTATGGTCGCTGTTGATTGAAAACGAATGTGCTCACCCACATCGGATTTTGCGCAACTCAATTTGTTCCTGTAACATCCCGCTTAAACACGTGGCATTATTTTTTCTTGTTATAAGTCCTCGTTGATCTAATGGTTAATTTTACTATCACATCATCATAGTTGTATGACAGTAGTATGAGAGTCTACTAAATATTATTTCTCATTGTAAAAGAGAAGTGTTATTTAATAGACTCTCATACTACTACCATACAACTATGGTGATATGACAATAAAAATTAACTATTATTTTTTCTTGTTATAAGCCCTCGTTGATATATTGGTTAATTTTTACTGCCACATAGTATGAGAGTCTACTAAATATCATTTCTCATTGTAAAATAGAAGTGCTATTTAGTAGACTCTCGTACTACTACTATACAACTATGGTGATACGGCAACAAAAATCAGCCATTGAATATAATAATATCTAGGTATCATAATGACGCATTTGTAATATAAAAATGATGATTGAATATAAAATAATTCCATAAGATGTTCGATCACACTTTCCCTGAGATATTCAATCACACTTTCCCCGAGCAATTTAGACATCATAACGAGATAAATTAAATTGAAGCTCTAAGCCTATATTCTATGTATCACTTTTTTTTTTTTTAACTCTATACTTACAACACATGAGAGAGAGAGAGAGAGAGAGAGAGAGAGATTTTGTGGATGAAAATTTACTGCATTGCACAAGCCTATTTATAGGCAGAATTTTAGGACACTACCGGCATTTTATAAAAGACAGGCGGTGGAAAATTTGCTTGAATTTTCATCTATTACTAGTTAGGCGTGAACAGTAAAAAAATCCTCCAGAATCGTTTTGCTGCAGTGTAGTGGGTGTGTTTACAACTTTCTAGAATACTTATTCAACTGCATTTTTGTTGGCATAAAATCAGCTTGTAGATCTTTTTGGAGTGTTTTAGAATTTTGGGATTTCACTGGAGCCCTACTATCCGGATGTGCTGTAAAACCTTACTCTTACAACATCTAATAAGAGAATGACTAATCATTTAAAAACACCAAATAGAATAAACATGAAAGCACCTGATCTTATTAAAAAAAAAAACGACAGAAAGGCATTTTGGATTTGCCCTTTCACTCAACGTCAACCCCAAACCCTAAAAACCCACCACTTCCTCAGCCCAAAGCCACCGCCCGTCTTTCCGATGAAGTTTGGTGCCTTTTATCCCTTTACTTTCTCTCTTTAGAAATGGGTTTTGCATTGATTGGGAAAATGGGTAATAGAACTATTGTGTGTTTCAAGTTGAGTATTACTTGTTGGAAATAATTTTGATGGCGCACAAATTCTCATTGATATAAAATAATTACAATATAAAATTAACAATAGAATAAATAAAATAAAAGAGATGAAAAGTAGAGAATAGAAAGTTCTCACAATATGCTATAGAATCACGCAAGAGCGTTGTCCTTAAAGATTGATTCGTGCTTCTCGAAGTATGTAATTCGGTGCGATCGGATCTCTTGTTACGCAACCTCCCAGGATTAGACTATAGCGTCTACCTTCATTAAGGACGTACTTCCAAGAATGAAGATTAATAGAACAACCCATTTTTCAAAGTCGATGAGGGACATCAAATAATTGAAATAGAAAAGCTACTCATATAGCATATGGCTTTATGCCTTAAAAAACAAGTGTTTGTCAACATTTGTTACCATATATGAAAGAAAAGAAGTAATCATCTTTTTTCAAAGCTAAATCCTTATTTATACAAACGTGTGGGCTATTTTCTTTTAAAGCTCATTACATGTATTCATGTATTAAAGACAGATGGTCAACACTACTTGACCATGCGTTAAGGACAAATGGTTTTTAATGTGATGAAATAAATTAATGGTTATAATAGTTTTAAGGACCAAATGGTCATAAACCATAAAGATGATGATAAAATCTGTTTGGTCAATAACGGTAAAGATGATAAAATCTCATGAAAATATTTTAATGTCAAGCGGTAAAACATTTAGAATAACTGAAAAATATAGTTAAAACCAATAGCAAAATAATAAATTATTTGTAGCATACACAACAATCCCCCACATGTTACAAACAATAGAATAAGAGGAGATTGCAAGCACGCATCGATGTGGTACCCGAATGTTTAAACCGCACCTAGGATAAATAAGTAAGAACTTAATGAATTGTGGTAGAGTTAAACTCTTTTAACCAAATCCACAAGTTAATCAAACTTATCACCTATATAACTTTTTTCAAAAAAAAAAAATCAAATCAAATCAAATCAAAGAAATTGGGTTGTTCTATAGCAGGTTGGCGCCTTATACAGGCCATGCGCCTCTAGTTTCATGAGTGTTCTAGAGACTTGCCAAAGTCTTATAAGAAGTGGCACCATCTCCACACTCACATAGGTGGCGTCCATCAAGAATGTGTGCAGAGAACATCACATCCCAACAAGTAGGGACTATAGACCCATTAAGAGTTTTAAACTCATCCTTACTTACTCTGCATCTTTTTATACCATAAAATGGCTTTCTTGAGCACTCTAGAGACCTACTGATGCAGCCCGACTTGGTGGGTTGCAGCGAAGAACAACAATAAAAGAACGGATAAACAATTCCAGATCTAAATTCTATCAAAGACCTAAGAATTCTTATAAAAACAATACATTCTATCTAAACTTTAAAGAAAAAAAGAGGAATAAACTCAACTCTGAGTATTCTCATTAATAAAACTCAATAATAAAAAAAAAACTGTGTTTCTGGAGGCTATAAGCATGTATTTATAGACCCCCAAAATCCTAAACCTAATAAAACACGAAATAAAGTCGGTTGTTGAAATTATACGAGGCCCGTCCGGACTATACAAACCCCTGTTCGGACGGAACCTCCTAAAATTGAAAGGAAAGTGCGTAAAACAATGAAAAACTGAAAATAGCGTATAGCCGTTCGGACGGCTTGCGAACAGGCTGCGAACGGACATCTGTTTGACCTAGTAAACATCAAAATTAGCAAACGCTTGTGAGACATGACTTTGTAGATATTTGAGTTAGCTTTCTAATGCCTTAAATATTGCTCTAATCAAAGGTCTGGAATTCTAGATATGACATTTTTAGTAGAACTCTTCAGGTGCAAGTTTCTCTCTAATTATCCTTCTTCTTTATAGAATCCTTAGCTTTCCAGTTTACATCATCCTCCCCAGGTTGGATAGAATTTACCATCGAACTCGCATCCTCATTATTGAATCTTGTAGGGGGTATGTTGATAAGTGCTAAAATATTCATATTTTCAGCCCTTAACTTGCATGTTTTAATCCTTTGGTTTTAGTTAAATAGGCCATTTTAATTCATTTTTGTGTTTTTCATACTTTTACAGGCTTTTGGAAGAAAATGAAGTAAAACTAGGTGATTTGGGCTCAAAGAGAGAAGATGGAAAAAATTGAAGCTCCTTGACACTGCGATCAATCGTAGGGTACCTGCGATCGAGCGCAGTACTCGAGAGAACACAGCACAAAGCAGGCCAGGAGCAATCGAGCGCATGCTAGAAGAAGGATTGATCGCAGACCTGTGATCGAGCGCACACGGGCTGCGATCGATCGCACCCGTGCGCATGCGACACATCAAGTGGCGGCTAAAGTGTCACTCTTTCCATATTAGGGTTTTCCAACTCCCAATTGTAATAGGTCTCAAAACCCTACGAAATCCCTAGGTTTACTACTTTGTCTAGGACTTTTAAAACCTATAAATAGACCCTTAAGCCTCTAGAATTGGGAGGCCTTGTATGGAGAAGAAGAGGAGCTCTTGAAGTTCAAGTCTCGGGTTTATTCTTTTCTTTTCTTTTCTTTTATTTTATGAAGATGTTTAACATTAATTTTTATGTGTAGCTAATTTATTTAGTAGGGCTAGATTGAAGCCATAGTTATGTTTATTTAATATTTCAATATTGGCGCCTTTGTGATGATCTTGTTATGATATCTAACTTGATTAATACCTAGTTTCATGAATTCCTCATATGTGTGTGCCTGATCAACATGTGCATGTGGTATGGACTAGTTAGTTAGATCAATTTGGATGACCGAGTCCTGGGTTTAACATAAGTAACAAAAATAATTCACACCGGGTTCTTGGGTTAATCAACATGGAGAACCGGGAGTAGACAACCATGCCCTAGGCCTCATGTGTTTGTCGATTTTCACAGATTTATGCTTTTTTAAAGAACAACTTAGTAGACACCCATACTAAATCCTTTAAGAAAGAAAAGAATTAGAGTAGACACCCATGCCTAATTCGTTGATTAGGAAAATCAATAGCTTAAGGAGTAGACACCCATGCCCTTAGGTTGACAAACATTAGATATTCATAACATGATCAAAATATTGGCATATTGGTATATTAACTAAATATAATTAGCGGTGGATATCAAAGCCCTACCTTTTTATCATTATCAACTTAACCCAATCTTTGTTTTAGTTTACTTTTGGAATTGATTTTAAGCAAGATTCAGCAATCTTCGTGGAAATGATTCCGTATTTGCACAATATACTACTGTGTTGACCTCGTGCACTTGCGGGTAAAACACATAATTATTTGCCTATTAATTTAGGTAGGTAATTGTGAACAACATACGTTCCATCCGCTTCCCCCGACATCATTCTCCCCCTATTGGAGAGAATTCGTCCTCAAATTCGGATGGTCCTTCCCATGATCCTTTGGATGCCCAATCATCTCAGTCCATTCCTTCCTTTTCAAGATCAAGCCAATTAATGTAGCATCCTACAATAAGAAAGACTCCTCTAATCACCATAGGGTTGTGACGATCATGTTGAAGGTTTTGCTTGCTATCCAGAGATGGACCAAACTTCGCATGTTTTGCCTTCTTTGCCTCACACACCATGAAGATCTCCAAAGAAAGATCAACGACCCCTTCTTGTTGCGGCATAAAATCATCCTCTACCAAATAAAGCTTTTCACAAATATTGTTAGAAGAATTTGATAAAATATTATCTACCCCAAGGAAATCAACATAATCAAGTTTCCTAACATTAAAATCAACGACCTCAACTTCTGGGCTCTCATCAAGCATATGGTGTGTGGAACTGTCATCAAACACTGTTAGACTATTTGAAAGATTTACCTCTTCCCGCGGTTCCTCTTCTTCATGAAAAATTCCACTCTCTAAAAGGTTTACCTCTTCCACTTGTCCCCTTAATTCTACATGCTCTTTAGGACTCATGATGTGGAGTGGATGATTAGGAAGTTTAGACCCCGGCACCAACTCAAGTTGAGGTTGAATATGTCGCAATGGTGGCACCTCTTTCGGTAATTTTGCTCGGAACACGTTGACAAATCCCTCCAACCACTTCTTTATCGGCCCCGGTACCACTCTCTTGATGCCACTTTCCTTGTCCGTCAACTCTTGCTTTGCTACGAAGGATTGACCATCCCCTTGTGAAGGTTTTGGTCCTATCTCTTGGCTAGGTAGCAATGTGAACTTGACTTTATCAACCATGAAGCTGTACGTGTTATTTTCTTCATCATGGGTAGCAGCTTTATTATATTTCCATGGCTTTCCCAACAATAGATGACACATCTCCATGTCGACCACATCACACCAAACAATATCCTTATATTTAGCTTCTATGGAAAAGGACACTGGACAACATTTAGAAACCGTTACCTCGTTTCCTTTTGCAAGCCATTCCAACCGATAGGGAGTAGGATGCCTCTTGGTCTGAAGCCCCAACTTTCGAACCGCTTCCTCCTGGACTACATTCTCACACCTCCTTGGATCAATGACAAGCTTGGCCACCTTGCCTCCCATGGTGCATGTAGTTTGAAATTGTCGGCACGTACGTTTAATGTATCGGGACACCGAATGGCACTTGATCTCTGCCCCCTCCTTAGGCATCATCTCCGCCATCTTCCTAGGTACTTCTTTTTGTGGAAATTTTCTATTTTTTTCTTTCACAAGGAACTCTTCGGGTTGCAAGCAACCTTGGAATTCCGGTAAATCGAGTTTGAACCTTCTCACCCGCCAATTAGCATGAGCTTGCACAAGGTGCTGAAGTTTGTGCGTTCGGCGCTCCTCAAACGGGTTTCTAGATCCATTCCCATTGTGACCACCCATGTTGGATATTAGGGTAGTGAGGTCTTCAAATTGATCCCTCATGGCCGTGAATTGATCCTCCATGTGTTGCAACGTTCAGCGTTAGATTTGCCTCCCGCCTCCACGAATCGCAGTCTTGGTTGGCGACGACAATTGTTCGGCCCACCACCCATGTGCCGTAAACGAATAGCCGGTTGCTCCTCACGTGCTGCCTCCGTGTACACATGCACCTCGTTCATGTTTGTACAACGGTTGCGCCTCTCCATTCATGGAAAGTAATTGAGCTCTGATACCAACTAATACAGCGTGGCTTAGTGGGCTGCAGCGAAGAACATTAATAAGCAACGAATATATATTTCTAGATCTTGAGACTATCAATGGATCTAAGAAATCTTCTTAAAACAATAGATGCTATCTAAGGCTTAAGGAAAAACACAAAAGAAACTCAACTCTGAGTATTCTCATTAATACAACTCAATAATAAACAAAAACTGCGTTTTTGGAGGTTATAAGCATGTATTTATAGACCCCCAAAATCTTAAACCTAATAAAACATGAAATAAAGTCGGTTATTGAAATTATACGAGGCCCGTCCGGATGGTACAAACCCCCATTCGGACGGAACCTCCTAAGACTGAAAGGAAAGTGCGTAAAACAATGAAAAACTGAAAATAACATATAGCCGTTCGGACGGCTTGCGAATGGGCTGTGAACAGACATCGATTTGAACTAGTAAACATCTGAATTAGTAAACTCTTTGTGAAATATGACTTTGTAGATATTTGAGTTAGCTTTCCAAATCCCCAAAAATTGCTCCAATCAGAGGTCTAGAACTTTAGATATGACATTTTGAGTAGAAATCGTCAATGCAAGTTTCTCCCTAATTATCACTCTTCTTTATAGAATCCTTAGCTTTTTGGTCTACATCACGTACCCAAGTCTCATAGGACATAGCATCTCCACACTCATATAGGTGGTATCCATCAAGAGTGTGTTCAAGGAACACCCCATCTCAACTGGTAGGGACTACGGACCCATTAAGAGCTTTAAGCTCACCCTTAATCACTCTGCATCTTGTACTGTCTTACACTATAGGGATGGACTCATCACTAATCTTCTCAACAAGATAGTTAATAAACATGAATTGACAATATCATACCAGGATCACATGTGATTTCGTTTTCCATTAAACCTCATTCATGGGATCTCCAAATCACAGAGGTTGGGTATCAATCACAATGTCATAAATTAGGTATTAGTCCTATCCCCCTCAATGCTTCTCTCACTAGACTTCTTGCTAGTGGCTTGGTCAAAGAATCTGTAGAATTCTTTTATGACCTCACAAAGTCCATGGACATATACCAGTCTCAATAAGCTGCTTCACAATATTGTGCACTTTCTCACTATAAAGCTTTGCTCTTTGCTCGAGCTATGGCAGCCTGTCAATCCCAATGAAAACACAGGTGGAACTGAATTAGCATATTGTTGTGCAAAAATCTACCTAAATTAATTGGTAAATAATTGTACGTTTTAACTCGCAAGTGCACAAGATCAAAACAATAGTATAGTGCAGCAAGTACGAGGTCGAACCTACGGAGATTGTGATTTTGTTTAGAATTAATTAAAATATCAATTTGTCACTGAATTGATATTGTGAAAAAGAAATAAAAAGATATAAAGATAAAATAAAGGTAAAGGCAGGGCTTTGATATCCACCACTAATTATGCTCAATTAATATAACAATATGCCAATGATCCAATCATATTATGAATACCTAATGTTTGCCAACCTAAGGGCATGAGTGTATACTCCTTAAGCTATTGATTTTCCTAAGCAATAAGTTAGGCATGGGTGTATACTCTAACTCTTTTCTTTCCTAAAGGATTTAGTATGGTATATACTAAGTTGTTCTTTAGAAAATCATATGTTTTATGGAAATCAACAAACACATGAGGCCTAGGGCATGGGTGTATACTCTCGGTTCCCCATGTTGATTAACCCAAGAACCGCAGTGTGGATTCTTTTGTTACTTATGTTAAACCCATGACTCGGTCATCCAAATTGATTTAACTAATTAGCCCATACCACATGCATATAATGGCCAGTCACATACATATGAGGAATTCATGAAAATAGGAATTAATCAAGTTAAGCAACACAATATGATTATCACAACGGCGCCAATATTGAAATATTAAATAAACATAATTAGGGCTTCAATCTAGCCCTCCTTAAGAGATAGTTACACATAATGAAAATAAAACTAAAAAGAAAAGGGAAAGAAAGAACCGAAAACCGCTCCTAGAAGTCACCTCCAATCCTCTCCCCAAAGTTGTGCCTCTTCCAAGGATTTTTGGATTTTTGGATGATCTAAATTGTGAGGCTTAGGGGTCTATTTATAGAGCTTAGGAGAGTCCTAGAAGCCCTAGTAATCCTAGGAAATTCGGAGTTTTAAGTCCAAGTTCAATTAGGATAGAGAAAACCCAAGTCCAAATCGGACTAGGATTCGCCCAAAATTGCGGTCCTGACTTGCGACGTGATTTTGGCCTTGTACCGATCCGAATTGGGAAAATTCTATTTCACAATAATTTGTAGCCCTTTGAGTTAGCCTTCCAATGGTGCTTGAATCATCTCAATCGGATATTTGAGCTGAAAGTTATGATTAAAATACCGAGATATGTACAGAATCCAATTTTGCATCCAATCCGATTTGACTTCAGTGTGAGAAATTCCGAATTAATCATTTCCTTTATTTGATTAAACTTTAACCATGATTGGCTAAGCTTAACCATATCTTCTAGGTCTTTCCAATTTGCCCTTTAAGCTTGGAATTTGTCCAAAAACGCTTCTGTTCTTCCAAAAGCCTATAAAACACAAGAAAATACAAAAATGAAGTAAAATGGTCTAATTAACCAAAACCAAATGATTAAAACATGCAAGTTAAGGGCTGAAAATATGAATATTTTAGCACTTATCATATATAAATCAAATTAATTTATCAATAGGCTCATTGGCCATTTTCTTCAATTTATGCTTTCTCCAAAGCAACTAACATCAACTCCATAGTAAACCTTGCTATACAAGTCTACTTTGAGGACTTTCAAGAGATAGCTCCTCAAGCCAGAGTAAACACATAATAGCCATTAGTAAGCTTTGCTCATCTGAATCAAAAATGCAGTTAACATCACAATATCCTTTCAATATAACAAGATAATCACAATATGACAAACCAAAATTAAGTATGCCCTTTAAGAATCTCAACAATTTAGAGATAGCATTACAATGCTCAATACCATGATTATGAGTATATCTACTCAATCTGCTAACAATATATGTAATATCAAGGCATATACAGTTTGTCAAAACATCAAGCTACCAATGAATTGTGCAAATCGTCAATATATATATATAAGGACACATTCATTATTGTAAAACTTGTTATGGATTTACTTACACCATTAATCAAATATAAATTAGACAACATCACCTTGTCAAACTTGTCATGCCACTGTTTAGGAGCATGCTTTAATCATACAAGAATTTCACCATTTCGTATACTTTATATTCTTGACCGGGGATTACTAGTCCCTCAGACTGCTCCATATAAATCTTTTCATCATTTAAAAAAAAAAACTTTGACATCCATTTGATGTACAACAAATTTATAAATATAAGCAATGGCAAATAACATTTCAATAGATGCAATTTTAGTAACTGAAAAATAAGTATCAGATAATTAACATTTTGCATTTACTTGTAGCTTTTAGCTATCAAGTCTGCCACGTACTTATCTATTGTATCATCTGGTTTAAGCTTCTTCTTAAACACTTATTTACAACCAATTGGTTTAGTCTTATGAGGTAACTCAATGAGTTCCCAAACATGGTTAGACATAATTTATTCCAATTCATTATTTATAGATTCTAACCAAAAAATGCATCAAATAGTGATTTAATTGCTTCATCATAACATATTGGATAATTATCAACAATATAAGCAATAAAATCATTACTGAGATTCCTTCCGTTCTAGCTCACTTGCTTCTTCTCAATTCTTACACATCACCAACAATTTATTAGAACAACAAAAAATTCATGAAATAATTTTTCATATTTTTCAAAGGAAACATATGCTCAAGGAAAATATCAGTTCTAGATTCAATAATAATATTGTAATCTAAAACATCACTTTTGATAATAAGGAATCTATAAGCATGAACAATTACATGCAAAACCAATAAAATCACAATCATATGTTTTTAAAACCAAGTTTCCTCATTTTAGGTTCGGGTAACATAACATTTGCCAAATACCCCCACACTTTGAGGTATTCCAAACAATGCTTATGAATGTAACAAACAAAATAATGACTTCCCCCACACTTTGGCAGATAGCCTAAAAATTGACAATCATAGCATTCATCATTTATTCAAATGTTCTAATTTCGGCTACTCCTTTATATTCTAGTTTCTTTTGATTTCCTTGATGTAGCCACAATTTATACATACAAATATATCGTACCAAATATTAATGGAATAAACCAAGTAAACACAATAAAATAAAATTCCATTAATAACTCAAAAGTGCTTTAAGAAATGACTTCTATGAGCCCATCTTTCTCTTAAGTATGATATGTCTTTTTCTCTTATTTCTTTTCTGTCAATTGACAGTTCTAAAGTTGTTTTAAAAATACTAATCACCACTTGTGATTTTTCAATATATATTATATATATAGTGGTTGCATATCACAAATTCTATCAAGATATTAAAAGAAAATCTTTTTAACCAAAGCCCCAATAGATGTGCAAAGTATTAAGCTCAACCAAATAATAATCAACTATTATTAATTGACTCACTGTCATAAATATGCCATTGATATCAATCGTACGATACAATAAATTTCTCAAATATCAAATGAGCCTCAATAAGAACATCAATAATCACATATATTTTATTCTGAACCATCATGTCAGAGAAATTTGAAAACTTAATGATATATGTGAAGAATTACCAAATACTTTTAAAGTATTTATGCTAATCTAGCATGCCATTGCTAATATAAATGCTACATGCTATTTCTTCTTTGAAATAGAATAATCAATAGAGGATCATCACTTATCAAATTACAATATTCATGTAATATAAATTTTAATTCAATCATGGAGTACCTTCATTACTTGATTTTTCTTTTAATAAATGAAATTGTATATTATGTCTTAAAAAAAAAAAAAAAGACTTATGAATCAGAGTTTAAAACTCACAGCGGAGCCAACAGCTTTACTCCAAGATCTTCCAAATATATTGTTGCCACCACACACCAACTAGGTGTCGTGAGAACCGATCGACTCAATACGCGCACCACATCTCTTCCTTTTACTATGTGCTTACCTGCAAAAATCTTTAGCAAAGTGGTATTCTCTACACACAAATAGCAATATCTATGTATTTTCTCCATCACAACATGAGTAACTACAACTCACTTTTGTTATTATTAAGTAAGTATCATGATGTTCTCTAATAAACTCAGCACATCACAATAGAAATTGCTAAATTCTAAAAAATCATAAAAGACTCAATTTTTTATTGCAACATTCGTGACCCAATCAATAAAAAATTATTTGACAAACAAATTAAATTAACACAATTTGGGGTCAAATAATCAAAAACTCTTCTAGTCAAAATATTTTCACTTCCATTGCCTACACATGACATTAAACACTTCTTATGATAAATGAATCAATTATCAAATATTTTTTCACAATCAAATCTTTCTACTCAAGATTTGATTTCATCTTTCTCATATGCGAATTGCATACCATAAACTCTTATAGTATTTGACTTCTCACAAGTTTAAATACTATTGTTATAGTCATAACCAAAATATTTGTGCAACCATTTGAATCAACCTTTACGATTGTTGAAAATAATTTTGATGGTGCACAAATTATCATTGATATAAAATAATTACAATATGAAATTAACAATAAAATAAATAAAATAAAAGAGATAAAAAGTAGTGTATAGAAAGATCTCACAGTATACTATAGAATCACGCAAGAGCGTTGTCCTTAAAGATTGATTCATGCCTTCCGAAGATTGATTCATGCCTTCCGAAGTACTATGTAACTCGGTGCGATCGGATCTCTTGACACGCAACCTCCCAGGATTAGACTATAGCATCTACGTACCTTCATTAAAGACGTACTTTCAAGAACGAAGATTAATAGAACAACCTATTTTTCAAAGTTGATGAGAGACATCAAATAATTGAAATAGAAAAGCTACTCATATAGCATATGGCCTTATGCCTTGAAAAAAAGTGTTTGTCAACATTTGGTACCATATGTGAAAGCAAAGAAGTAATCATCTTTTTTCAAAGCTATATCCTTATTTATACAAACATGTGGGCTATTTTCTTTTAAAGCTCATTACATGTATTCATGTATTAAAGACAGATAGTCAACACTGCTTGACCATGCATTAAGGACAAATGGTCTTTAATGTGATGAAATAAATTAACCAACGGTAAAAAGGAATCAATGGTTATAAAAGTTTTAAGGACCAAATGGTCATAAACCATAAGATAGATGATAAAATCTATTTGGTCAATAACCGTAAAGATGATAAAATCTCATGAAAATATTTTAATGTATAATGACACAAGAAATGGTATGTTTGGCAACTCTCTCTCTGTTGTATATTTACCATTCGTATACATCAATATATATACACAATACATTAGTGTCTGTTACAAGAGGATCCCACAGATTGTTGGTTTATTGATTACAGGATATTACAAGGTATGGCTGTTATTCTTTTTGATTTATTTTCTGATATTCTCATGCCTTTTTAATTGCAGCTGGATTCTCGTTTGTTGCCTTCTAAGTGTATTCCCACGTTTTGCAAATCTTCTTTGATGCACACTTGCCTTGTTGAGTTTGTCCCATGGGCTGGCAGGGTAATGGCGTGATTGATTGTTGTAGCATTTGTGATACACTAGCTTTCCGTAATAAGCTGAATGTCCTCAAGTGTCTTAATATGCCCCCTCAATTGAAGCAGAATGACCATGATGCTGAGATGGTCACGCAAGGTAATGAATCAGGTGGACACCAAGGGTTTTGTGAAAATGTTTGCTTTTTGATCTTTAGTAGGAATGAAGCGGAATACCAGATTTTTGGATGCCGCTTTATCCCAAACAAAATGGAAGTCAATCTCTATGTGCTTAGTACGGGCATGAAACATGGGATTGGCGGTAAGGTAGGTGGCTCCAAGATTGTCACACCATAAGGTGGGTGATGTTGCCAAGAAAACTCCAAGTTCTTTTAGAAGAGATTGAATCCTCTGAATTTCAGTTATGGTATTGGCTAAAGACCAGTACTTGGCTTCGGTACAAGAGCGGGAGACAGTTGCTTGTTTTCTAGAGCTCCAAAAGATAAGATTAGTCCCAAGAAAAATGCAATCGCCACCGGTGGAGTGGCGATCATTGGGGTAGCCAGCCTAATCAACATCGGAGTAAGCATGTAATTGAGTGCGTGAGTTCTGTCGAAGAAACAAGCCATGAAATAGAGTGTGTTTCAAGTACCTTAAAATTCGTTTGACAGCAGTCCAGTGATTTATTGTTGGACGTTGGAGAAATTGGCAGACTTTATTGACAGTACATGAGACATTTGGTCGAGTGAGGGAGAGATATTGCAAAGACCCTACAATGCTTTAGTAGAGAGATGGGTCTTTAAAAGCTTCTCCATCAAATCGGGACAAAGTGGTGGATGAGGACATGGCAGAGGTCACGGTCTTAGCATTGAGCATGTTGGATTTCTTAAGGAGGTCCAAGATATACTTTCGTTGAGATAAAAAGAGGCCATCTGATGTATGGAGGACCTCTATACCAAGAAGTAGTTGATGTTGCCGAGGTCCTTAATTGGGAAGTCACCTTGGAGCTTAGAAATAAGTCAGGCAATGAGTACAGGGCTAGGGCTAGTGACAATATTGTCATCCACATAGATGAGGATGAAGATGGTGGTAGCACCATTACTAAAAAAGAACAGGGACGTATCAGCCCGAGAGCCCTGAAATCCGAGTTCAAGCAGGCATGTGCTAAGGCGAGAAAATCATGCTCGCGGAGCCTGTTTCAAGCCATAGAGAGACTTTTTAAGTTGGCACACGTGATCTGGAAATGATGGATGAACAAATCCTTGGGGTTGAACCATGTAAAAATGCATTTGTTACATCCAATTGTTTTATACACCAATTGGAGGTGACTGCAATAGAGAAGACCATACGAATGGTGGTTGGTTTAACCACCGGACTGAAGGTGTCACCATAATCGATTCTGGGCTGCTGATGGAATCCTTTGGCAACCAAGCGAGCCTTGTAGCGATCAATGGTGCCATCAGATTTGTGCTTTAGTTTGTAGATCAATTTACGTCCAACCAAATTCATGTGTGGCTGTCATGGGACAAGTGTCCAAGTACCATTCTGCAATAAGGCATTAAACTCAGAATGAATAGCTGCCCTCCAGTGTTCAGATTTGTTGGCAACCATGAATGACGTGGGCTCGTTTGCGTGGGCATCCAGCAGAGTAAGAAGGGCCTTCGGTGGAGGGTAGGGGATAGTCCCATTTATGAAGGTACGCTGTTTGTGAATTTGATTCTTGAGTCGTATCTGCATTGCATGGGAGGATGGTATTGCTGGTGGTGCTACAATGACTACATGTGGAATTTAAGATTCAGGGGGACAAGAATTATCATGAGGCACATGGGCAAGTTGGTTCTCATTGGAAGAAAGTTCTGCAGTAGATTGAGTGGGAGAGAAGGAGCTAGTTGGTGGGGGATGGACATGTACGGAGGTTTGTGGCAGAGGAGGATTCTTGGCATGTGGAGAATGAGAAATCTGGATGTGTGGGGGTAGGTGGACTTGTTGGGGTGTAGTAGATAGTGTAGGTGGAGAATTATTAGTGAAAGGAAAATGACTTTCATCAAAAATCACATCACGGGAAATGTATATACGACTTGAAGGCACATGGAGTCAACGGTAGCCCTTGTGTTGGAAGCTATAGCCAAAAAAGACACATAACTGTGATCGAAATGCAAGTTTGTGTTTATTGTGAGGTCGTAAATGAGGCCAACATGCACACCCAAAAACTTTCAAAAAAATTATAATTCGGGGTGTTGTGGAAGAAAATTTCAAAAGGGGATTTATTTTGGGTGACGGGGGAAGGGGACGATTAATTAAAAAGGAGGCTCTTAGGAAGGCTTTTATAGGCATAGAAGCAGATGCAAGTAGTGAGAGTCCAGTTTCGACAATATGTTGATGTTTTCTTTCCATGGAACCTTGTTGTTGGTGGGTGTGAGGGCAAGATATTCTATGAGATATTCCTTGGCGAGACAAAATAGGATTGAGAGCCCAAAATTCCCCTCCCTAATCTAATTGAATGGCTTTGATTTTTCTATCGAAATTTTTTTTCACATGTGCTTGGAATTGTAAAAATGTAGAGACAACGGCAGATTTGATAGCAATAGGAAATAACCACACAAATTTACTGAAATCATCAATGAGGCAAACGTAATACCGATTTCCATTATTTGAATAAAAATGGGATGGTCCCCATACATCGATAAAAATTAATTCCAAACAAAAATGCAAAATAGATGGAGATAAGTGAAGGGGAAGTTCATGACTTTTGCCCATATGACATGCAGGACAAACATTAGAAGATTTATTTTTGAGGACAGGAAGGTGATGATTTCGAACAACCTGACGAACAATACGGAGGGACGGATGACCAAGTCAGCAATGCCATCGATCAAGGGAAGCACGTTCACCCACTAATGCATGTCGAGAAGGAGGAGGGTAGGTGGGGAACGTGTAGAGTCCATCTTTACTCTGGCCGTGAAGAAGGGTATTGCCCGTGAGAGGATCCTTAATGCAGAAAAAAGATGGATGAAATTCAAAATAATATCTCGAGTGAATTGTGAAACAGACAAGAGATTCTTGGTAATATGTGGGACATGAAGGAGATGTTTCAACAAGAAAGTAGCACTAGGAAAAATTAATTTAGAGGAACTAGTATGGTTTATAGTCAGACCTTGCCCATTGCCTACATGAAGTTTGTCCATGCCATGATATCCCTCTGCTTGTAGGTTGAGATTTGCAAGATCTGCCGTGACATGATTTGTAGCCCCAATGTCTGGGTACCAGTTGACATCAGTGGAAGGTGGAGAAGATGAAGCAGGAAAAAGCCAGCATATTGGGTGAGTTATCTTGTTGAAAAGTATAATCAAACATGTGGTAGCAGGTGAGGGCAATGTGACCTGGCGTGTTGCACACTTGGCATACTTGGGGAGGAGTAGGAGGGCTAGAGGAGTAGGGTGGTCCTTGACCACGACCATAACGCCCACGAGAGCCATGAGACCGCTTATTGAAGGATGCGGCCCCACAGTTAGACCCATTGCTGGAGGACTGTCCACGGTACGGTCCTTTGTATCTTTGAGAAAAAGAACGTGCAGTAGTTAGATTTGTATATGGGAAAATTGACTCTGCAGTTGATTCTTCGATAGTCATTGGGTCCACACGGGTTGTGACAGAAGTCACAAATGGATCATATTCGGATCCCAAGCCAGCAAGCAAAAATGAAACCAAATCAAAATCATTTAGTGGTTGTCCGGCCGCAGCTAATGTATCAGCAAGTGCTTTGAATTTCAGAAAATATTCAGCAATAGTGGAGCCTTCCTTTTTGAGGATAGCCAGTTCATAGTGGACTTGCATGATCCTTGCCTGTGACTGGGAGGAGTACATGCGCTCAAGAGCATTCCATACTTCACAAGAAGTGGAGTAGCCAATAACTTGAGAGATAAGAGTCTTGGAGAGAGTGGAGACAAGGATACTAAGGACCATTTGGTCTTGTTGGAGCCATGTGAGATATGCTGGGTTAGCAACCTAAGCAGGTGCACCTTCTGATGGGTTCGTATTTGGAATAGTTTGTGGTGGGGGAATGACAGTTCCTTCAACAAAGTCATACACATTTTGGGCTTTGAGATAGGTGATCATTTGCCATTGCCACGTGAGATAATTGTCACGGGTCAGTTGGGCAATGGGACGGTGAGATAGGTTATTAAAGAGAGAGGCTGGTGAGATAGGAAGTGTGGAGGATGTAGGTGTTGTAGGAGAGGCATTGCTGGAGGTGGTGGAAGAAGTGGCCATTTCTGAGGGAAAAAGAAAAAGAAAAAAAAAGGGGGAAATTTCACTTTAGCCCCCTGAACTTCCACCCAATTTTACAAACCCTCCATGAACTTTCAAATCTCTCATTTTGGACCCTGAACTTTGAATTGCTCTCAATTAGGACCGTTCCATCAATTTTAGCCGTTCAAATTACAAAAAAAGACCAAAATATCTCTGATTTTTATTTTTTTTTAAATAAAAAAATGTTTTGGAAGTTGGAATTTTATACAAAAGTCAGGGGTATAAATGTCACGTAATGTTTAAAATCTAACGGAGGGGTACACATAGAGAAATTCATAGTTCAAGGGCCAAAGTGAAGTTTCCCCAAGAAAAAAAAAAATGATGTGAGTCTTAGAAAGGCTCTGATACCATATAATGACACAAGAATTGGTATGTTTGACAACTCTCTCTCTGTTGTATATTTACCATCCATATACATCAATATATATACACAAGACATTAGTGTTCGTTACAAGAGGATCCTACAGATTGTGAGTTTATTGATTACAAGATATTACAAGGTATGGCTGTTATTCTTTATGATTTATTTTCTGATATTCTCATGCCCTTTTAGTTGCAGCTGGATTCTCGTTTGTTGCCTTCTGAGTGTATTCCCACATTTTGCAAATCTACTCTGCTGCGCACTTGCCATGTTGAGTTTGTCCATGGGCTGGCAGGGTAATGGTGTGATTGACAGTTGTAGCATTTGTGATATGGCAGCTTCCCGTAATGAGCTGAATGTCCTCAAGTGTCTTAATATAATGTCAAACGGTAAAACATTTGGAATAATTGAAAAATATAGTTAAAACAAATAGCAAAATAATAAATTGTTTGTAAACGTGGTTCAAGAAAGACCCTCTCTGCTAGGGTTTCATCTCTAGCAGAGAGCGTCGTCTGTTCTCCCCCTGCCCCCTCCTCCCCCTCATCCTATTCTCCTCCCGCCCTAGAGCTAGCCTATTTACTTGATGTCCCTTACTCTTTGGGCGTTTTCTTCCTCTCTCTCCCTCTCCCTCCCTTTTCTGATTTTAAGGTTTTTTGGAGGCCGTTCTTTCGCTCTTCTCCATCCGCCGCGCCTGTTGCTGGGTCGGTTTGACTCCAGCTAGTGTCCTACCCGATTGACTGCTTGTCGCCTGGTCCACCTTGAGACGTGCTCCAACACCTTGCTACCCGGATTTTCTAGTGCCCATCACACCTATTGCACTGGATCCATCTCTCCAGATGTGGTTTGATTTCGGTTCTCTTTGGCTTTTTTTTTTTTTTTTTTTTTTTTTTTTTTTTTTTTTTTTTTTTTTCGTTTCTGGTTGTTTTATTTCCTTTCCTTTATGTCCGTCTTTTGCCATGTATTTTGGTTTGTTGTTTTTGTTGCCTTGCCTGTTTGTCACACTTTGTGGGTGATGCTCTTGGGGGATTCACTCAAACTCCCCCAGTTTTGTTTTGTGTGCGACATCGATCTCCTCCGTGCTCGCTCTGCAGCCCACCGTCCGCTGTTGAGTCTTTCCTCGTGTCCCCCCCGCGATGAGCTCCAACGCCACCTTCCGCGTTGGTTTCCATCCAACACGCGATCGGCTTCCTTCCGGCTGCCGTTTCCCACTTAGTGTGATTCTCCAATTTTTTCTCTATTCTATTGGTTTCCATTTGTTGTTTGTCTGATTTTTTCTTTTCTGGTTGTATTTCTGTATTAGTCCCTTTATTTCCCTGTATGCTTTTATTTCCTTTTTTTTGCTTGTAATAAGGCTCTGTCCCCTCTTGATTTGCATGCGTGATGCTCTTTGGGTTATTTGCTTTGGTCCAGACCTTTGGGTTGTGGATGTGAACGTTATCCTGGCTTTTCTGGTCGAGGAAGAAGAGTTTCATTTGGGGTTTGTCTACCCTCAATTATGAGGAATAAGCACTACCTATGTATTAGTTTGAGTCTGTTTGGCACATATCTGTTTTTTAATATGTAGATTAGTCATGGGTTAGTAGATTGGTTTTGTGTCTAGAATGGAATACGTCATCTGTGACGCCTGTAACCTCGTAGCTTTGACTATGGTTGCTTGTAAGTGCTTTATGCTCATGATTTCTATGAATGAGACTGATATAGATTCCCTTTAGAAAAGAATAAAAAATAAATAAATAAATTGTTTATAACATACACAACATTACTTTTGGGTGGCGAAATTGTTTGTGGTTGGGTGTTTTTTTCTTTGATAGTTGATTTTGTTTGTAAGTTTTGGGTGGTCTGTTTTGTTTGTAATTTTTAGGTGCTTCTGAAAACAGTTCACGGAGAGAACAAGTAATTATATGAAAAAAAAAAAAAAAAAGAAGTTCATGGAGAGAACAATAAAAATTTAGTAAGGACAGAACCACTGAAGACTGTAAAAATAGAAGAAAAAAAGGTTAACAAATTTGGGTGCTTCTAAATTTTTGTCCTATGGATTTGTTGGCTTGATGTCTTGCTACATTCTAGTTTGTATTTCTGCAGATGTAGTTTCTAGTTTTTTAAGTTCTCTTTGTGGAGTTGTGCAGCTTGATGAACTAGACGTAATGCCTTTGATGCATTTTTTTGCGTGTTCTAATATGAGATGAACTGGACGTAATGCTCATTGCTTTAGCCTCATTAATGCTTGTTTTAAGAAGGTGGCTTTGGGTGGATTGCTGTGGAGGAGGAGGCGGTGGATGGTTTAAGGGTTGATCCGGTTGGTCTCTTGAAAGGGGAAGCTGTCTCGATCTTTGCCTCTTTGGTTGTCCATAGATTTTCTTTTGCTCATAAAATCTAGTGTTTCCATGCTTATTGTATTTGAAGTTTTTTAATTGATGTGGCACATTTTTATTGGATGCTATAAAATATGGGTTTTACATCTGACTAAAGTTATTCTCATATATATATATATATATATATATATATATAATATAAGCGAATAAAATATGAAAGAGAAAGAAAAGAGAGCGGAAGTGGAAAGGGATGTATGGGCTACATCTTGTATTCCCAATATATCAAATAATATTACATAACTCTCTATTTATAGAGAGACAATGAGTAGTGACCAAGAAACCCTAAAGTAGACCTAAACTAATTAAGGAAGAGAATAAACCTTACAAAGAAATATAATAACGGAGAATAAAAATATTCTAACATAAAGAGAAATAACTTGTTAAGAAAAATATTAATAAACCTAATTTAGAAAATATATAGAATATTCCAACATTCCCCCTCAAACTCAAGATGTAAGCATGAATTTGGAAAATAGAAGAAATTAAAGGCATCTGAAGTTGATGGTTGGATCAAGGCAATGTCGGCGAGAAAGGATGAAAGTGGCGGCCAGAGAAATACCGAAGAACGGAGATAAGCCGCTAAAAGAATCCGGTTAAGGGCAAAGCCACAATAGACATTGAGGGTCAGAAAATGAAAACTAGCTGTTAAATCCTGTGAAGGGCCAAACCACATTGTGCCAGGGTTCACCAATAAGAAAGACGAGAAAGGCTGAAAGTGACGGCCGGAGAAATACCGGAGAACGGAGAGAAGCCGCTAAAAGAATCCAGTGAAGGGCCAAGATGCAACTGACAATGTGGTCGGAGAACAGAAACTAGCCGTTAAAAATCCCGTGAAGGGCCAAATTGCATTGTGCCAAGATTCGCCAATGAATAAAACCATGGATCACAACAAAATTGGGAGTTCGTAATAAGAGAATGCTAGAAAACACCAGAGAAATGTCATAAGACTCTTATTGAAAGCCACAAAAGCAAAAATGTGGCTCTGATAAAATGTTAAAATAAGAAAGAGAAAGAAAAGAGAGCGGAAGCAGAGAGAGATCGACGTATGGGCTACATCTTGCATTTCCAAGATATCAAATAATATTACATAACTCTCTATTTATAGAGAGACAATGATTAGTGACCAAGAAACCCTAAAGTAGACCTAAACTAATTAAGGAAGAGAATAAACCTTACAAGCAAATATAATAACGGACAATAAAAATATTCTAATATAAAGAGAAATAACTTGTTAAGAAAAATATTAATAAACCTAATTTAGAAAATATAAAATATTCCAATATATAGATATATATATTCCTTAATTGGACATCACCTCACAATTAAGTTGCATGAAAAATCGGATGCTCATGTGAGTGCTATTATGGACTAGAGTAGAGATTTTCGGCTCCCCACAATCAGCCCATCGTCCACCAACACTGATGTGGCAAAGGCCACATCACATTTTTTTTTTTAATTTTTATAATAATAATTTGTTAGGTTAGAAAAATCTCTCTTCCCCATTTCGTGGTCGCCTCCCCTATTAGAAAACATCTTTGTTTTCCTCTCTTCCCTCACACAAATCTCTCCCCCTCTCTCTTTCTCCTCTTTCCTTCTCCCTAGCTCTCCCCTCACTGACGGCCGGCCTCCGAAGACCACGAAAGCGAGCCACCCACATCTTCGACGAGGAGCTACATCGGTCAAAATCCACAAATTTCAGTGACAACGAGCCAACCATATAAACTAACGACGAGCCAGCACAATCTCCAACGACGACCTACAATCGTCAAAATCCCAAAATTTCAGAATCTCCAACCCACCGTTTTAATCCATTTTCCGTCTCCCCTTGAAATGGACCCCCAAAATGGTATGTTGGGCCTTTTCATCTTCATTTAATTCTTGTAGCATAATTTAGTAAATGTTATTATTCGTATTTACTTCATCTAAATTTTGTTTTATTTGTTTTGATATTGTTGAAAATGAAACTGTAGCTGATTTAGTGTCGGAAGATAATGTGGGCAATGGCAAGTCCGTGTTGAAGCTCATAGATGAAGTTGAAAATGTTGAGACACCTAAAAAAGGAATGGCATTTAGCTCCATAAACGAACTTAATATTTACTATAGGAGTTATGCGAAGAAAGAGGGTTTTGGGGTGGTACAAAAGAGGATTAAAAAGGATGAAAAAGGGCATGCACATTACCTTACTCTAGGATCTGCTCGTCATGGAAGTAGAAAACCCAGCTCAAGTAATAGTTTTTGTAAGCCTAGTCAATCAATCAGAACAGGGTGTAAGGCCAATTTTAATGTGAAGTTAGTTGATACAGAACTGTGTGTGACTAGTGTACGTACTGAGCAAAATCATCATTTAAGCCCACGTCAAGTGAGATTTTTTAGATGCAATAAGGATTTGGATCCTGATGTGAAGAGAAAGCTTGAGATAAATGATAGAGCGGGAATAAGAATGAATAATAATTATAACTCATTAGCTGTTGAAGCGCGCGGGGGGGGGGGGTATGAGAATCTTGCATTTGGAGAAAAAGATTGTTCTAATTTTATTGCCAAGTCAAGACGTCTATGCCTAGGCACAGGAGGTGCCGAAGCACTTTGTGGCTATTTTAGTAGAATGCAAGAAGTAAATGATGGTTTCTACTTTGAGATGGATTTGGATGATGATTGTAGGTTGAGAAATGTGTTTTGGGCTGATGCACGAAGTAGGGCATCGTATGAAGATTTTGAGGATGTCATTACATTTGACACAACTTATTTGACTAATAGGTACGAAATGGCATTTGCTCCTTTTGTGGGAGTAAATCATCATGGGCAGTCAATACTCTTCGGGGCAGCTTTAATACCAAGTGAGAATACAGAGACATTTGCATGGTTGTTTGACACTTGGTTGAAATGCATGAACGGTCGATCGCCAATGGCAATTATAACAGATCAAGATAGGGCTATGAAAAGTGCAATCAATATAGTTTTCCCAATGCTCGACATCGATTTTGTTTATGGCATATATTGAAAAACTTTCCTGATAAATTTGGATCACATTCACAGTACCATGCCATTAAGAGTGCCCTAAGAAGTTGTGTATACGATTCTTAGACATGTGATGAGTTTGACGCAAGTTGGCAAAGTCTACTGGAGTGTTATAGGTTGGAGGATAATGCGTGGCTGTGTAGCTTATATAGTGAGTGGACATTTTTGGTACCAACATATTTGAAAGGTGTATTTGGGTCGGCATGACTACCACACAATGTAGTGAAAATATGAATGCATTTTTTTTATGGTTACGTGTATTCGTCGACCACATTGAAGGAATTTGTGGATTAATACGATAATGCTTTGTGTAAGAAAGTTGAGAATGAGAGTGTTGCTGATTTCCATTCTTTTAATGTCACGATTTTATGTGTAAGCAGGTTTTCTTTGGAGAAGCAATTTCAGCAACTTTACACCCATGCAAAGTTCAAAGAAGTGCAAGAGGAGATTAGGGAGGTGTTTTATTGTACTAGCTTGCTTCTAAAAATTGAAGGTGAAATTAGTACTTATCAAGTGACTGAACGGGTAGAAATCAATGATGCCTACACAAAAAAAGTATGCTTTAATGTTTACTATAACGAAGCTTCATGTGAAGTGAACTGCAGTTGTTGCTATTTTGAATCAAGAGGAATTTTGTGTAGACATGCAATATGTATATTGACCACACTTGATGTTACAGTATTGCCAGAAAAATACATTCTCAATCGATGGAGGAAGGACTTGAAGCGAAAACATCAATTTATCAAAAGTAGTTATGATCCCTTGATTGGCAACCCTACTGCAGAACGTTATTTCGACCTATGCAAAGATATGTTTGAGTTAGCATCAATTAGAGCGACAACCGTGGACAATTACACGATAGTGAAAAATCATGTTTCAGAGTGTTATAAGAAATTAAGTGTACCAAGGAGTGAGCAAATTCCACCTTCCCAATCACTCCCAGATGCATCTATTACCGGTAATGTGTCCAGTGATATGGCAGTGGAAAGTCAAAACGTACTTAATCCTTATGTGGTTTGTACTAAAGGGAAGCAAGCATCAAAAAGGAAAATGTCTGAAGTTGAAAAAGTGGTGGTGAGGAAGTCAAAAGGAAAAAAGAATCAACCGGGTGACACAAAGCCGGGTAACACAAAGCCCAAACCAAACAAGAAGAAAAAACAGGTTGCTAATTTTGATCTATTGCATTTGTTAAATTATTCATATTAGCAGTTTTTTCTAACATACTTTAATTCTTTATTAATTGAAGACTTGCCAAAGATCGCTACAAGATGAACTAGACACAAATGAAACTATGTTTCCTTTTGAAACTGATATTCAGCATGGTCAAGTAATTGGAACTCAAAATAATGTAGTTACGCAAGTATTTTTATATTATTTCCTTTTATCTTTTGTAACCAATATCCTTGTTTTTATGCATTGAAATATCTTTTTTCAGGCCCAATGGAATTCATAGTCACCAAGTCCCAAGTCCTATAAAAGCATATCTTACTTTTGAGTGGAATGCTTGGAAGTGTGATGAAAGCTAATTTTTGTTGGATCTTACTTTTGAATGGAATGCTTGTTTCTTGAAATTGTTCAATGTAGACCACTTTATATGGATTTTTGTAACTCAATGTAGAACACTTGAAATTGTTCAATGTAGACCACTTGAAATTGCTCCTTATTTTTGTGATGATTTTGGATCGTGGCAAGACATTATTTTGAGGCATGATTTTGAGGCATTATGTGGATTTTTCACAATGGCAGAAAATCCCTGAACATACATATATATAAAATATTTTTTATTATTTAGTAAGCATGCCATAACCCACTAGTTCTTCGCTGTACATATATAATCCGAACTACATACATAAATTTCACACTATTCATATTTAATTAATTTGTTTCTCTTTTAGTCAAATTAATTGAATCTTAAATGTTAAATCATCTAGTCCAAATAACCAATCACTTCTCAATTCAAAATAAGAATATAAGATTACATATTAAATATATTTGATTCAATTTAAAACCAATATTTCTACCAAAATAGTCTTAGTCATCCTAATATATTCTATGGGTGTCATACCTTTATTTTCTTTCTTTTTTATTATTATTATTTATATTTTTTGCTATTATCTTCTAAGACTTTTTTTGCAAAAATATTTAAGAATTCTATTATAATGAAAAATGCACAGGTTATATGCTAGTATGCATACATCACAGTAAATGGAATAGCTAAGACAAACAATATATATCAATCCAAAGTCTTTATTTGCAATCAATTCTTCCTTTGGCCTTCCTTGTTTAATATGTTGTGAACCTCCAACAACTTTTGTTCCTTTTCGTTTGCCTTCGTATTTTTGGATGATCAATTCTCCAATCGGCATCTTCCGCTAGAAAAGTCAATGTTGATGTGGCCGAAAAAGAAATCTAGAGTTGAATGTTGAGCGGAATATATCAACCCAAATTTTCCAATGTAGTAGACCAAATGAAATAATTGGGATACCAGCCAAAGTGATTACAACAACCGGAGTCCATGCCCATGCTCTTGTATACACCAAAAAGAAAGTTGCAATGAAGGCTACCATCATGCCCGCAATGGAAATGAAGAGTGTGGTGAGTCCAAACAGCAATTTTAAAGGTATTGACTTTAAGAAATCATTTTCCGTGTAACGTGACGTGAGAATTGACAAGAAAATTACTATTGAAGTCGAAGAGGAACACAATGATATTGCATCGGATATGAAGAATACCATAAATGAGGTACTTCTCAAAAGAATAGGAGTCCCTTTAGTTTGATCACTGCCACCTGGTATTGTGAATGCTGCAGCAAACATCACAGTGGCAATCAATGTTGCGACGACCATGCAATTGTTTGCTGTGTTCTTCATCCACATTTCACCATCTTTTTGGAAATCCTTATGTTCCTCTACAAATATCTCCTTAGGTGTTTTTCCTCTCGAATTCTTTCTCTTCGCAAATGATCGCGGGACAATATTTTCTATCTCCTACAGTTGACGAGATATAAATTGATAGGTAACAGTTGAACTGTTATGTATGCAGCCAGAAGAAAAAAGAAACAATATTATTACTCACCTTAAACCACAACAACTCCCGTTGCATTTGAAGTGCCGCTCCTGATACGATATTTAGTCGATCCAAAGGAGCCAATTTTCCAGCTAAATGCAACATGTTCTCTCTGTCATCTTTGGTAACATAGGATGCAATGCTATTCATGGGATCACCTATCTCATATATTAGATTGAACACACTCTCTTGCCGATGTAAAACAGCAGTGTGAAATATACTCATGTTATTTTCCTTTAGTTTCCAAATAAGGTCAGGATAAGAGTCTGAAATTATAATTAGAAATTCAACATTTCCAGCTTCTGCAGCTTCAAAAATTAAAGCCATATCATTGAGAATCAATTTTGATAAGATTAGGTTGTCTGGAATTCCATCCTTTCTCAAAAGTATTTTAACCAATTGATGGGCTGATGCCTTCATGAAAGCTTTGTTATAGATCCCTTTGAAACCTATGGTGTTGAGAAAAGAATCTATTTAGAAATCAGAAATGGTTCGGTAATAAAGAAATATTACATCTATAAATTCAATTAGTTTACGAATATCCTTAATAAGAAATTATATTGACAGCTTTATAAAATCAAAATGCAAAGATAACTAAAGCATTAGATCGATGCGGCTATTTGTGTCCTAATTATTGACTACTTAAGACAAGTTTTGTTTCTGCAAAACCCAGGCACTTTAAATCTCTTATATCTTTTGAATTTAAGTAAAAGAGAAATGCTAGCTTTTGCCAAAAAAGAAAAATAGTAGTCACTATTTTCTTGTGTGTATAAAAGCAACGGTTACGTACAAGTATTACAAAAGATTGATGAGACATATAGAATAGAAAATAACTTATAATCGTATAAAATTTTCCATAGTTTAGAAGTAGATATCATCTAAAGATTTGATGAAATCAAATAAGAGTATTTTCCCATGCCAAGCTAATATGAGTAAAATTGTCATCAAATTGTGATTAATGTAATAAAAGAACTATATTTACTTGGGACATGTCGTATCTTTTCAATTAAAGAAGTTTGGTTTGGAGGAAAACTAACAGGAGTACTTTAAGAGACTTTTCCAGAATGATAGCTCTCTTTCGCTGCCAATTGAGAATGGTTTCTTGGCCAACGTTTCCAACCCTTCCCGCCAGCATTCAGTGTCGGCATTTGCTATGTTTGGATACAATTTCAGAATTTTCAAAGATATATCTGTCCATATATAGAAACAGCACATTAATTTGATAATTGTCGAAAGGTGGGTTAAGAAATAATGCTTATAGTATATGGTCACTAATATTGCAATATATAAAACTGGTAACTCCATCCAACTTGTGTAACTACATCAAATTCGCCGAACAAAGATATAGTCAGATGTAGGGCTTACCATACATATCATTGCGGATAGTATGACCAAGGAGCTCAATGCGTTTTGCTTTCGTAAACTGTTCATGAGGAGTCACAGAGAATAGATACGAGACCATGTTTGTTTGTCCTATATATGCTGCAACAATGAGTGGTGTGTCTCCCTCGTGATCAATGATCGATGGCAACTCATTGTTTTTTATCACAAGCTGCTTAGCAATGCTGACGTTTCCTACTTGGGCAGCAGTGTGAAGGACAGTAAATCCATAATTGGTTTTCAATTCCATGTCCCCCTGCTCCAATATCCTCAATTCCAACCATTTCTTTATAAAAGTGGTGTGTTGGTGAGCCACCGCAATGTGGAGTGCTGTCGCTTTATAAGTTGCTATGGAAGCTCGAACACAGTCGTTGTCTTTGTCTAAAAATGCCTTAGCAGCCGGCCAATCACCTTTTGTGACCGCTTGACGGAGGGGACGGTAGCGATCTAATGTTCTTTGATCACCTGGAATTTTGGGCTAAGATAAATGAGAAGAGGTGCAGATATATGCAGAAAGGTACTGAAGAGAACATTCACGATGCACTTTTTTGCAAGATATATATATATATAAAAGCAATCACAACACTTTTACCAAAGAGAAAGAGAGAGACGCTTACTTTCAAGATCTTCATCATTTGGGTCTGAGGACTGTCCTGGTGAATTATTGCTTGCTGGAGTTATTACTGAATTCGGCGTAATTGGGATAATAGGAGCGGCTCCATGATGGACTGCATTAGATTCATCAGAAGACGATGTTTTAGGAGGAGGACTAGAGCTATAGAAACCTGCTGTAGCCTTGTATTAGATGATATTGGTTGACGGATAGCTTGTATAGAAGAAGTAGCACCGTCTTCCATCTTTTTTCTTGTTTTTTTTTTTTTTTGGTCGTTGAATAATAAACTCAATTTTAATAACATTTATTTTGATTCTTTTCATTTCATATTCCCTTAAGTTCCTAAGTGACTTGAAGAAGTTGTGTTTTTTAATTTTTCAAGAATTATTTTACATAAGAATTACATTACATGGAAGTTATATGAGATGTAAATGAATAAAGTTAACACTGATTTAGAAAATTGAGATATGAACATTTTTAGATAAGTTATGTATTGAGATATGTACAAGTGAAAGAATTAGAGGGAGAGAGAGGAATGATTCAAGAGTAAATTCATTTTGTAATTCTTCTTGATTTTTCTTGCTCATTTCAAGTTTTCTTCCTTCAACTTACACAACCTAAACTACAAGTTTTCTTTTTAAGAGGACAAAGTAAAAAATAAATACTTCAAATATATTTTTAACAAATTTAAAGACTAATTTTTTTTAACAATCCCCCCGCCCTAGTCCCTCACGTACGGGTTGTAGTTTATTCTTACCATGATTTGCGGTCCAATTTTATCGGGACAATCACATTGCATTAAGCGATCCCTCCCAACAAACTTATAATTGATATTTTTCTTCTGCCAGATTTGCTAAATAGTAAATAAGAACCACCATATTACAAAAGTACCAAGATTTTGATTTAAGGATTCGAAAGAAGAAAAAAAATGCATGATGCTTGGTTTGTGTACTTAAAAATTGAAACAATATACACATACAAAGTTAAGAATAAAAGAATAATGGTAAGGAAAAAGAGAACAACGCTAAATTCATGATGATAGTAACAATTATGGTGAAGATTTTCTCTGGAATTTTGGCCTATGATAAATCAGAAGAGGTGCATGATATATGCAGAAGGTGCTTAAGAGAACATTCACAACGCAGTTTTGTGCAATATATATATATATATATATATATAAAGCATTCACAATACTTTTACCTAAAACAAATCGAAATTAAAACTCGGCCTCCTGTTCTGTGACCAGAGAGAGAGAGAGGCACTTACTCCCATTAGTTGCGTCCGAGTTCTCAATCGTAATCAAGTGACTACCAGAATCTCCAGCATCATTAGAATCCGGTGGACCGGAAGACGATGCAATAGAACCAACTCCACTAGAGGTGCTAGCGGAATCCGTTGTTGTAGAAGAGGATCTTTGCCCAGACGAAGTGCTTCCAAGATTGCGTTGAGATGTCTCACTCATTTGCAATTCTATCGTTTGCCTGTTGTCCTCCATTTCCTCCATTTTGAGGCATGGTTAGATATCTTCTTTCAATTTTTTATTTTTTTATATAAAAATAAATTTAATAGAAAATTGACATGTGAACATTTTTAGAGATATAGAAAGAGAGAGGAATGATTCAAGAGTAAATGCATTTTGTAATTTTTCTTTTTATTTTTCTTGATCATTTCAAGTACTTTTCTTCCTTGGATTTTGGGACATAATTACAAATTTAACTTTAGAGGGCGAAACTGGGTTGAATTCTCTTTTTTTTTTTTTTTTTTTTTTTTAAGAGGCCAAAGTAAAAGAAAAAGAAAAAACCAAAAAAACAAGACTTAGAATATTTTTTTTCACAAATTTAAAGACTAATTTCTTTTAACAGTTCCCCCGCCCTAGTCCGTCACTGGTTATAGTTTATTTTTGTCATGATTCGAGATCAAATTTAAGCAGGACAATCACATGCATTAAGCGATCCCTCACAACAAACTTATTGATCCTTTTCTTCATTTTTCTTCTGGTTCCGCAAACTTTTCTTCTACCAGATTTGCTAAATAGTAAACAAGAATTATCCACCATGACAAAAGTACCACGATTTTGATTTACAGATTCGGAAAGAAGAAAAAAAGGCATGATGCTTTGTTAGTGTTTAAAAATGCAAGAATAACAACAATTATGATGAAGAGAAAAGTAAGAATAAAAGAATAATAGTAAGGAGAAAGAGAAAAATGCTAAACTCATGAGGATAATAACAATTATGATGAAGATTTATTACTGATACGTACTTGACGATATTACTTACTATTCCAATTCTTGCCTTTACAGATTGAGCTTTAGAGCCTCCGAAGAAACGGGGCGTCTTTAATTTGATAGGATTAAATTAAAGAGTCGAGTAGATGTTCACGATAGGATTCGTCATTATATAGAGAGAAAAAACACTCTCCACTAAATTATTGGTTTATTTATTTTGCTATTTAATTTAATTTATACCTCGCTAGTAGGTCACGCTTGCATATTAAACTAAGATTCTCTGGTTCATTTAGCTTTATTTCAAACAAGAGCCATGTTTGAGCTTGTCACCGAACTAGGTACTCTCTTCACGCTTGGTTCATTTATTTTTTTAACTAATTCAAATTTTATTATGAACTTCTCAATTAACTTATTCATTCATTATATAATGTAAATATCATGATTGTTTATATTTTCATAAATTCATGCTATTAGTTAAATAATTATTGTTAGTATTTTATTATTTGTCTTAATTAAATGAAGTGAATTTTTGAGATAAATTCCTGATTCAACACGCAAAAACAAATGACACCTCAAATATATATATATATATATATATATACAATAGATCTTTTCGTTGGTTGTCCGTCCGTTAGTGCCACATTAGCATTTTTCTGTCTCGGCGAAGTTTTGGTGGTTTGAGAATGAGAAGCTCAAACTCAAAAATTGATTTTCAGTGTTTAAAAAGGAAAACCATTTTCCGGATAGTAAAAGAAGCTTTTTTCTGTCAAATCGAAAATGTTTTCCATTGACTCTTATTTCCGTCACATCAAACACCAAAAAATACGAAAAATATTTTATAAAAATCATTTTACGTTGAAACAAGCGGAGACTTTATAATGATTACTGGTTTGTTTAGCTTTCCACTCTACTATAAGACTACCATTAAAATATGCTGCCAAAAAGTATGAGAATTCTTAGTAACGGCATGTTAATTTGATAGGGATTGTACCATACTCTAAAATAAATTCCTTGATACCCTTTTACATGTCTAATATGGTACATGATGGAATTACTCAAATGAGCGTGCTTGGACGCTTGGTTATGAGCTGATCTTTCTAATAAAATAATTATTAGCTACAGTTTGGAACTAAGTATCCTTTCATGGAAGAGGTATGTTTGGTCTACTCACTTGTGGAACAACTATGGAGTTTTAGAATTTTATAAATATTAATTAATGCTAGATACCACATTTTTATCTCACGACTATCCTACAATACATACAAATTTCAGGTAAAATTCACCCTTAAAAATTTGGTTTAGAATACTAGCAACAACTTTTCTTAAATTTAAAGAATCAAGCTACTTTTTGCTTAAAGACCTGAGTGAGATATGAGATGCCATTGAGGAGGGAGCTTTGCTCCTCCTCCCCCGTCCCTTCTTCCTTCCTCCCCCTCCCTTTCTTGCCTGTTTGGAGGTCTTTCTATCCGCCTCTTTTGAGGCCCTACTTTGCTTCATCAAATGTGTTATCCGCCTCTATTAAGGCCCTATCCTAGAGATTAAATCTCTACCACAGCCAAAAATGGTTTTCCATAATCTCGATTGTGTCTCTCGCTGGTCTGTCAAGGTTCTAATCTCGAAATCTTTCGAAGATAGATCTACTTTCCTACACCAAACCCAGTATGACACGCGCCTCCCCATCCGCCACCTCCCACCCTGTCATCCGTCAATATATTTTGTTTTGTTGCTTTTGTTTCTCATTTATTTTCTCATGTATTTTTCTGTTTCATTTTTGGGTTTGTTTTATCTTCTCTCTAGATTTGATTTCAACAGCAATCTATGGGGTGAAGGTTTAATTGTTTCTAAGATTTTATTTATACGAATCCTTAAGAGTAATGGTATTAGGTTTCTGCTCAGTCTTTTGTTTTCTTTTGTTTTTTTATTTATTTTTATGAGTAAATCATTGACCGATGTGGAAGAGTTTTTCAAGCATATAGAAAAATTGTCACTATGGTAGAGGCACAAAATGACAAAAATTTGCTACAAACTAATTTGGGCGTTTGAACTTGGTCTAGCTAGCACCTGTACAAACTGCCTGAAGAAGAATTGTAGAAGGAGGAGCTAGAAACTGGCGTCCCAAGTTGCAATTCAATGATGTAATCGTAATTATTTGGTCTTGCAAGATTCGTGTTAGAGTCTAACTAATAAGGAGTAGATCTCCAATACAGAGTTTGATTCTGATTCTTCTTAGTAGACTTGGAGTCCTAATTTGGAGTTAAAATTGAAAGTTGGTTAAGAATACAGTTTTATTTTTAGCAATTTGAACTGCGAGACTAGGTTTAGGATCAGTTTGAACTGCAATTTGAATGGAGTTAATAGTTGCAACTCTTTAATTTGTTAAACCAACTTAATTTCAATTTCTATTAGGCTTAGGAGTTTGTTTTCTATAAATACTTGTTATACAAAACTTAGAATGTATACTTGTGTTATTCTATAATTTTTTTTTTCCAAAAAAAGTGAATAATTTATTTTAAAATTTATTTATTTATTTATTTTTATATATAAAAACTTCATTGATACTTTTGGTTTTTTATTTTTTTATTTAATGAATCAACATAATTAAGGCGAGTTTTGCTTTTTGGCTTTTGCGATAGTGCATATTTCTTTTTTGTTTTATATTAAGATGTTCATCATTTTGTGACAAGTTAAACAACCAAGTGAATTATGAAAAGAGTGATCAAAGTGGACATGCTAATCATGGATCGTGAAAAGAATTGCGAAAGGAATTGGTCCATATAACTCATCTTTAGGCCCTTTGTTGAACTAATAATTCGGCTTTTGTTGATCTTTTTTGATGATCCACGCACATGTAAAGCCCTATAGCTTTCCCATTTTAAGTATTAAATTAAGTTTGTCCTTATATTTGGCCACCGCCACCTACCACAATGGTCAGCTGCCTCTTACTTCCTCTTGAGAAAAAAAAAAAAAAAAAACAAAAGCAAAATTATATCAAACTCAAGATTTCACCAACTTTTACATAGAATTTAAGGGGATATTAGAATATACTATCCGATTGTAATTGATTTCAAATTTGATTCTAATCTCCTACCTTCTAGATAATCATATTTTATTGTATTTAAATATGATTTGATAATATCTCTATCTACCATATTTGTATTATCTTCACCTACCCTAATTCTGTTTTAAATAGGAACATTTAATATTAAAAATATACTTAAGAAATAAGAGCAGAATGTAGTCATTTCTTTGCTAGTGTCTCCATTCTCACTTTGTTCTATTTCATTTTCTCCCTATTTATTTATGAATTTCTTCATGCTCTTGGCAATTGCTATGTCCTCTCCTGGCACTAAGCCAAATATGTTTTATACCACCATTATTATGTAGTTGTAGACCTGAATTGTGCATTCCCCTTTTCCCCCTCTCCCGCTTTGATTAAGAAAAAAAAAATAAAAAAAAGACCTGAATTGTGCGCAACTTTGAATATATACTAACAACCAAACTAAAAAGTTGTAGCAAAATAAACCAACTTGAATTCAATTTCTATCAATTAGACATATCGAATCAAACTCGTACATTTGCACCAGTTTGAAGACTGCAAATCAGCATCCATATGAAGATCGAAGGTGAGATACGTACGAGAAATTCGGTGTGAAAGTAGAAAACAGAAAGTGATGTAAACCAGGCTCTTTTTGAAATGGAGGGCCTCCCCTATCAATTCGATTGAACAAGCAGCAGACTTTCTTCCGAGCCTCTTTCACCACCTTCATTTAATCCTACCTATCCTAATCCATACAAAATATAAGATAATGTAAACAATGATCCAATTATCAACCAGAAAAGAAAAAGAAAAAGAAAAAGAAACAAATTAAATAACTTTATCAATCTGTCAATCACTTCAACGATGCCTTTTTTATTTTCTTCTAGCGAGATTTTCTTATGAAACATAAGCTAGAGCTAATTTTTCTTATTTCTTCTTTTCTTAGAAATGAAATCAAATATGCAATTAGGCATAGGAATTTGATATTATGTATCATGTATGTATATAGAATACTGAATTACGTGAACTAGCTTATAACCTGCGCAATGCGCTGGATTCTTCATTACAATTTAATTATAAAATTAAAAATATTATAATTGTACTTTTTATAATTGCAAGAGGAAAACTTTAATTTTGCTTAATCAAAACATTAGTATAAAATGAGAAAGAATCTTTATTATTGTTGGTGTAATACCTATTAGATTTCAACACAAATCAAACTCATAATTATAAACATTTGAAAAAGTACTTTGGTTGTAGAAAAAAGTATGCACGATATTCTTTGTTATAGTTTAATTTCAAAATTTAAACACATCTCTATCAAACTTTTCATTATAAGTTGTAAAGAAAAACTATCACACCCCTTTAAATAAAAATACATACTAAAGGTTAGACACCAATATATTACTCAACATAATTATACTGGACATTGCATAAACGTATAAGTCGCATAAAATTTTACTTTCATAAGGCCTTTATCTTTAATTAGTTTAATCCATATAAATTAAAATATGTTAAAATCTTTGTTCCCATATCTATAGTTTAAAATGAAAAATATAAAGAAAAAAATAGCGAAAAGAAAACTTGGATTGTGATTTTCAAAGCATTGACAGAAAGTTAGTAAGAATCTTTAGTGTTATGCCTATTATATTTAATACAAATTATAAAACCCATATAATTATGAGCCTTAAAAAAAGTACATAACAAAATAATAAAAAGTCTTTCGGTCAACATTAATGCAATCAAATAATCACCTCACATCATATACAATGCTTAATTATCTTTTAGGTGTTTCGTACTTCCCTTTTTTTTTTTTTTTGAAGGAAAATCATTCTTATCTCATTAATAGGGGAATCAAGAGCATTAAAACTCTTACAATCACAGAACATAACGTTCTGAAAGATCTTAGCCGAAGCTAAAAGATCAAAGTCGTAACTAAAAGATTACACATCAAAGACGCCAAACATCCGCTAACCTATAACTAATCTTCAGTTGGAATAACAGATCTGCGCTAGGCAGACACAAACTAATGCATAGGTAGCTCTTATTCCTCGACCCTGGGATCAAAAGGACCCCATGCCGACACACATCCTCCTGAACCCGAAAGCCAGGATATCGTTCACATCCATAACCCCAGGGGTCTGGACCAAAATAACAAGCGAGGAGATCAAGAAAGAGGACATGGCCTTATTACAAGCAGCAAGAAAAACAAGAAAAATACAGGGAAAATCAAATCAATACAACTAAAAATTTAAAATAGGAGCACACTAGGCGGATGATAGCAGCCGAAAGAAAAGCCGATCGCGTGCTTGCCGGAAACCGATGCGTAGATGGCGTTGGAAGCACATCGCGGTGGGGACGCGTGAAAAGACCCAGCAGAAGACAGTAAATGGCAAAGCTGGCGCGGAGGAGATCGGCAGCGCACTCAAAGAAATTGGGGGGAAGTTTGAGTGAATCCCCCATGAGCGGCACCCACAAAGTGTGCCCAAACAAACACCTAGCAAGAAAAAATAAACAAGCAAACAAAGAACAACAACAGGAAAAACAAAGCGAAATCCAAAAACAAACACAAAAAAGAAAAGAAACACAGATCGGAGAAGAGAGGGGGGGAAGGAAAATGGGGAAGGGAGGGGGGAACAGATCAAGGAAAGAGAGGAGGAAAGAGAGGAGGGGGGGAGGGGGGAGAAACACCTCCCCCTCAGCTGTGCGGCACTTCCTTAAGCTCTGCTAGGGTTTCGAAACAAGAACGATGTTTTCAAATTTCTGTTCAATTCGTACTTCCCTTTTTGTATAATAATCAAATAAATTTTTGCCTTCTTTTACTTTCAAAAGCATAATAATACAAAATAATTTGATTTGTATTATTTGTTTCCATATTTGATTTTGACATTAATAATACTTAATTTATTGAATAATTTATATATGGAAAACTTCAAATATAGTTAAACGTCATTAATTACGCTAATTTAATGACCGATTTTTTAAATAAAAACCGGTTTACTCTAAAAAAATCGGTTAAAAAATTATACCTTAAAAAATCGGTTTAACCTTTTAAAAAAATGGGTTCACGCCATATGTTACAATTCTAGACTACCTATAAAAAGTGATTCAACTATTATATATACTAGCACATAACCCGCGCTATGTGCGAGATTCTTCATTATAATTTAATTTCAAAAACTTAAACGCATCACATTTTACTTTTCATTATAAGTTAAAATAGATGTGTGCAAAAATCTATCACGCATCTTTTAATGAAAATACATACTAAATGTTATGCACCAATACATTATTGAACATGTTCTTTTTCTTTTTTGAACTGTACCAAACATGCACTTAATGAAAAGTATAAAAAAATAAAAAAAATAAAAAAAAAGCAAGAAGAAAGCTTGAATTCTGATTATCAAAATATTAATAGAAAATTAGTAGGAAACTCTGATATTATTGATGTGACACTTATTATATTTCAATACAAATAAACCCCATAAAGTTCTAATCATTTCAGAAAAAACACATAGTAAAATAAACAAAATCTTCTAATACAAAATAAAACACATATTTCACTCAATATTTAATGCAATCAAATAAATCTTTTCAACACTTTCAAAAAATGCTAGAAAATCCGAGTAAATCACAAAAACGAAAAAAAAAAAAAATCAATAAAATATTCAAATGAATTAAAACATAAAATCATATTGGTGTGATATCTATTATATTTCAATAAAAAAAAATTTTAAAAAAAAAACTTTTTAGAGAAACAAACATAAAAATAATCAATTTACGGTTGTAAAAAATTTATATATAGATACACAAAAATAAATCCAAGCAACAAAATTTTCAATTAAATAGAAACCCTAGATGGAATCAAATACAGTGCAAAAATAAATATATATTTTTTTTTCAAAAAAAGTGAATAATTTATTTTAAAATTTATTTATCTTTATATATAAAAAATCATTGTTACTTTTGTTTTATTTTTTTATTTTTTTTATTTAATGAATCATCATAATTAAGGCGACTTTTGCTTTTTGGCTTTGCGATAGTGCATATTTCTTTTCTGTTTTATATTAAGATGTTCATCATTTTGTGACAAGTTCAACAACCAAGTGAATTATGAAAAGAGTGATCAAAGATAAGGATGACTGAAGGAGGGGTTATATTCCGCGATCAAGTGGACGTGCTAATCATGGTGAAAGGAATAAGTGGATGGCCCGCTTCTCGCAAAGAAGACGTTTTATTGGTGTGAAAACAACTCCAGATTTACACTTTAGTTGATTTGATTTGATTGTCTTTGCTTGGCCGAGTGTAGGGTTGATTGGTTTCCTGCAGGACTTTGTAAGCACTTGGATCCAAATGCTGAAGATCAAGATTTGATCCAAACGCTGACGAGTTGATTATGAAACACCTTTGCACTTCAAATATGGCGGATTCCAGAAAATTAGTTAAAAAATTTACTTTTAGTTTCAGGTGCATGCAGCCCACGTGGTCTGATTGTTCATTTGTAAAGTGATAGGAACCCACGATAAATTGAACACAAATAGGTAGATAATAATTGATAGATAATGAACTCTACTTAAGGGTTGGAGACAAACCACAAAGACACAAGTCAGATTACAAATTCAACACCTCCAACCAACCTCTAGACTCTTGGTTTATACTAGTTAGGCTTACAAACCACTACTCACAATACATCTAATAACCACCCATAATACATGTACACTAGCCCATAACACATATACCCACTAACATAACATAATAACCGAATACTAACTACCCATGTAGCACTAATTAACATAAACAAGGCTAATGACTACCCACTAAGCTACTACACCCCCACTTCCTTGATGCTCTTCTACGAATTACTCTATAATTTTCACTATCATTTGAAGCTTGTCTTCTCAAAAGAACAAACAACAGTATCGTTTAGTCCTTATGTTTCAGCTTCTCTCAAATGACAGTCAGTTTTTCTAGTTGTTTATTAGTCCCTCTTCAAATAAAAGAAAAAAAGAAATCTAGAAAAAAGAAGAAGCCAAGTGACCTATGTTTGGTTCATATAACTCATCTTTAGGCCCTTTGTTGACCTAATAATTCAGCTTTTGTTGATCTTGTTTCATGATCGAGGCACATTTAAAGCCCTATAGATTGCCCATTTTAAGTATAAGTTTGTCCTTATATTTGACCACCGCCACATACCGCAATGGTCAGCTGCCTCTATCTTCATTTTGAGAGAGAATTAAAAATAAAAAAACAAAATATATCAAACTCAAGATTCCACCAACTTCCACATAGAATTTAAGGGGATATTAGAATATACTAGCAGATTGTAATTGATTTGAAATTTGATTCTAATCTCCTGCGTTCTAGATAATCAAATTTTATTGTATTTAAATATGATTTGATAATATCTTTATCTACCATATTTGTATTATCTTTTAAATAGGAGCATTTTATATTAAAAATATAATTAAGAAATAAGAGTAGAATGTAGCCGTTTCTTTGCTAGTGTCTTCATTCTCTATTGGGAAATGTTAGATGCTCTCCTTGTATTCTTTTATTTTACTTACTCCCTATTTATTTATGAATTTCTTCATGCTCTTGGCAATTGCTAGGTCCTCCCCTGACACTAAGCCAAATATGTTTTATACCGCCATTATTAAATACTTGTAGTCTTGTAGACCTGAATTGTGCTCAACTCTTAATATATACTAACAACCAGACTAAAACATTTTAGCAAAATGAACCAATTTGAATTCAATTTCTATCAATTGGACATAACAAATCAAACTCGTACATTTGCACCAGTGTGAAGACTGCAAATCAGCATCCATATGAAGATCGAAGGTGAGATATGTGCGAGAAATTCGGTGTGAAAGTAGAATACAGAAAGTGATGTAACCAGGCTCTTTTTGAAATGGAGGGCCTCCCTAGCTATCTATTCGATGGAACAAGCAGCATACTTTCTTCCAAGCCTCTTTCACAACCTTCATTTAATCCTACCTATCCTAATCCATAAAAAATATAAGATAATGTAAACAATGATCCAATTATCAACCAGGAAAAAAAAAGAAAAAAAGAAAAAGAAACGTATAAATTAAGTAACTTTATCAATCCGTCAATCACTTCAACGATGCCTTTTTTATTTTCTTGTCTCGAGATTTTCTTATTAAACATAAGCTAGAGCTTGTTTTTCTTATTTCTTCTTTTCTTAGAAATGAAATCAAATATGCAATTAGGCATAGGAATTTCATATTATGTATCATGTATGTATATAGGATACTGAATTATGTGAGTATGTCAAGAATGAGTACAAAAGTACATAAATTGTTCGCACAAGTTTGTGGATTCCAAGTAAATTGTTTGACTTTTTGTTTCTTTCGAAGCATTGAAATTTATTAATTTCTTTTCTAAAATGAAGATTTTTGTAAAACAAATTTATGGATTTGATGTAATAATTTTATTGGGAGTGTTAGAATATAAACTAAATAAATAAATCAATAACTTTTTTATCAAGTTAAGGACAAGTGGTGACTTAATTAACATGGTATAAGAGAGAAAAAAAAAACCATAAGTTTGAATGTCGTCTCCATCATTCATTATCCTATAAATTAAATTATTAAATTAACAATTTACTTTCAACTTAAATTTCTAAGACAATTAGTGATTTAACATAGAGATCAAAGAATATAATAAAAAACAACGCGTCAATCTTACTAGCCGACGAAACCACGTGGCTCAAGTATTCTACATCTAATATTCTACCAACATCTTGGAGAGCAATGGAGTCTCCAAAATGAGAATGAACAATGTACCCTCCTCTATATGAGAGCAAAATAGGCATATATATCAGGTCTAAAAAAAGGCCGGCTAATGAAATCATTTTTTGACCAACAATTGGTAATTAAAGGGGGTTGAGAGTGACCATTGCTAATTTTTTTGCATAAATAAGTGATAAGTGATGATAGTTAAGTTTAATTAACCCATTTTATTATTATCTTGCTAAATCAAGGAAATTAGGATATGTTCGAGAATATTAACTGACATGGCGATACATACATCATTAAATGTGTGAAATTTAATCTAGGAGGATCCTATCATTTAAATTACATTCTAACATAAAACTACTTAAGAGAAAGAGTGTTAGACAAAGAAATAAAGAGTCTATACTACTAATTGAGAATTATTTTCGTATTTGGTGTAATACACTTGTATCATCCTTGTGTATTAGTGATCTCTAATATTTATTTTATTCTATTTAATTTGTTGAGTTACTATTTTTGGTCCTCTCCACACTTGATTGGACATAGAAGAGACTGACCGGTATTTGAAACTATGAGTTTTCACAATCTTAAAAGCTTTCAAAATCATAATTGGCTATATTTTGCCCTGTCAGGAATGTCACCTTCCTTTGGGCCGACATGACACTAATAACTTTTCTAACTCTTTTGAAATACTCAGGGAGCAGAGTGCTCGCCTTAGTAATATCTCTAATGATAAATCACCACTTGTTATAAATGCTTAAGCGGATAGGAAGATGCAAATTTAATTATATAATCAAATATTTTAACATTCTCCCTCATGAGTGGAATATTTAATTAAAATGGGGTGAATGATGGAGTCAAGATTTGAACCCAGAATCATTAGCTCTAATTCTATGTTAAATCACCGCTTTTCCTAAAAACTTAAGCTAATAGAAATAAATAAATTTAATCCTATAATCAAATATTTTAACATCCAACAATCTAAGATATTGCAGAAAAAGGTAGTTGAAAGCATTGAAATTAATTAAGGAAAGAAAACACAATCAAGTTTTACATATAAAATGAAAATTTATACAGTAATATACTGGAAAACTCTACTAAAAACACTTGGGAGTATCGAATATCAAAATTCTAGAAAGATGGGTTTTTTTTTTTTTTTTTTTTTGCAGTCCAAGGAGAAGTAGCCCAATCACATATCTAAGTATATTGGGACCAGATATGAATTCAGAAACATAAGAAGAAATTTTACATCAAAATACACAATATGGATGGACATGAATAATTTTACTAATAGATCGAGCAGGTGGAGAAAAATGCAAAACTTGGGAGTCCATTCCCACTATACTTGCAAAGATAACATACATCCGTAACATCCTCCGATCCATACCCATCTTGAAATGTGAAGATTAAATCAGTAATAATGTCAGGCTCCGTGCTCAAGGAAATCAGTTGAACATTGCAGCAAACATGATTTGTGTCCGGTCAACATAACCGTGAAAAAATTACTCACAGGAAGACCATAAACACTTTAAAAAATTAAAGAAAAAGACAATATTGATACTTGAGATTGTTTCGCTACCCTAATCTTTCTCAAACAATCTCAAATGTTACTTTATATTCACGTTAACATACTAAAAACACTCCTTAGCTTTGTTTTTCACACACAAGCTATTTTTTCTTACGTTCTCATAAACTTTTCCTCTAACCCAGTAGTTTACCATAAAGACTGCATGTTTGAGTTTTGCACCATTTATGAGAAGTAAGAGACTCTTAAACGTAACAAAAGAATAAGAAATTTCATATATATATATATATATATATATTTTTTTTATTTGGGTGTGAAGTTTACAGGTTGAGAACAGAGGAAGACACAGGCGATGATGTTTGGATAGAACAACATTCCATTGCTTTTCACAGAGAGAGAGAGAGAGAGAGTTCTGGTATTGATTCGGAAACCAACTTTCCAGTAGTTGTTGCTGCTGCTGATATATATGAAGTGGAGAAGTAAATGTGGACCACACACGCTAACTGTTACTTTTGACTCAAGTTTGGAGAACACTTCACTTTTAGAGTAGGCTGCAACGGTGGAAGACAGTGGAACCGCTTCATAGTCAATTCCCTTTTTTTTTTTTTCTTTTTTTTTTTAACATTAACGCATTTTTATCTTTCCTGAATTAAACAAAACAAAAAGAAAAAGAAAATTCCAGATATGTAAAGTATTAATGTTGTTTAAAGGGAGCAATTTTGAAAGTACCCTGCTTATGTGGCAGCCCTTGAAGATGGGTTGGGCAAATTTGGTTGGCCCAATGAGATTTTGATGTGGATCCAGTACTCTTAATCATATGGTTTGGAGATTATTAGGTAATCTGAATTGATCAGGAATCCGCAGTTTTTATTTTTTTATTTTTTTATTTTTTAAATAAAACCGAATTCCCAGTTATTCTAAACTATTTGAATGGTAAAATATATTTTTGAATACCAAAAAAGAGAACTGGTAGGGTTCCTCATCTTTTTGTATTCTCCTGATTGTGTGTATATTGTTTTTTAAAATAAATATAAAGGACCGGTAGAGTAAGTATATTTTAAAATTTTTAAAAAATAATATACACGTGGAATTATGAGAACACCTGAAAAAATACTAAGAGAAACGGTAGCATTTATCATAAAAAATATGGAACATTTCATCTTTTAGAATATTAGTTTTGATCATAGGAGTTCCAAGGTGCATAAATGGGAGTTCAACAAGTTCTGCCCGCTTTTCATTATTTCAGACACCATCTTCCTAAGGCCTCCTGTTATGGATGATGAACCGCTTGTGGCGGCCAGATTCCACAAGATCTGCCTCAACAAGGAGACCTTCAAGGCGGGTTTTTGCTTGCCTTTCCCTCCTCCTATCGAGAGATATTTGCATAGCTAAGCCTTGCTCCTCAAGAATTGACGCCAAATCGTTTGTGGATTTTGATTTCTTGAGCGATCTTTTGGTTAATGAAGTTCAACCACCGTAATACTCCCAAATATTAATTAGCCCATGATCACACATGGGCTCACATCTAATAGTGATTTTGAAAAGGAGAATGCCAAGTGTTCTCCTCGCCTTCTATTAATCCTAAGTGGATATTATTTTCTAAAAATCAGATAAGAGACTAGGGGGGGCTAGTTTTTTTTTTTTTAAAATAATATCCACATATATAAGACGAGAAAAATACCTAGCATTTCTCTTTTAAAAATAAGGAGAATGAGAGAAGGATGGAAGGAAGAAAGCAAACATTTAGTAGTAGCATCGCGTGATAAATGCTTTGATAATGCATTTATTAATTCAGGGCATTACATTATTAGTAGTGAATAACTTAATGCGATGATCTTAGAAAGAAATTTATAGAATTGGAATATTCCTCAAATACCTACTAGATAAAATTATAAAAAATCTACTTTCTTTTCAAAATAATTCTTTTTAACCTACTAAATAATTAAAACTGAAAAGAATATTGTCTTTAAATAATGAGTATGAATAAAGAAACAATGGATAGACACAGACAAGTTTTTCAACAAGGAGCCCACTTCTAGGGCTCTTGGTCTGCCTTTGTAATTGACTGCCATGCAAATATAATTCTTTAGATTTTTTTAATTATTTGTTCTCTAGATCTCCTGTCCTAGTTATCTATATTGTCCTTTCCCTTAAATGAATGCATAATATTTTATGTTCTTTTCTCTATAAAATCCTCATCTTAATTGGACAGGCTCATCTAATGATACGTAAATGATTTCAAGGCAGTGAATACTTCTTGATCGTTATCTTGTCCACTACTATACGTACTAGAGAATGATCTCCTCTGAGGTCGACTCAGTTTTTGTAACCTGACCAGCTGACATATTGTACGTATACCCAGTTGTAATTTAATACTAGATTGAAGAACATTACAAGAAGTTCCTCTCCATATAGTAGGCCACCAATATTATGCTTTTGTGTGAGATTGAGTCACTTATGTCGCATTGCCATTCTTTGTTTCTAAGATTTTAAGATTAGTTAACAACCCAAATAATGTTTGCAAGCCAGTTATATGCATTTCAAGTTTAAGGAATCCACATATATTAAGTACAGCAAAGTCGGTTAATTCAGATCCTAAATACTTGGCTGTCAAGGGACTTAAAAATTTAGAATAATAAATATAAAAAAGGCCATAAATTATGCAAACAAATAATGTCTGCAAGCTAGTTGTAAGCATTTCAAGTTTCGTGAATCCACTTTATAAATTTAGAACAAATTAAGTTAGTTGCTATCAGATTTTAAGTGCGCTAGCTACATCAATAGGTACCAATTAATGCTTAGTTGTGCCGCCTAAGTCGGTATTATAGCGTTTTCATGAGGTGACTTTTAATGAGTTTTCATGGCCGGTGGTCGTGGTCAACATGCACAGATTTTGAAGGAGGAAGTCCCCTACAATATCCTTTCGAGGATTATGGCATCAGTTTTTGTTAGTTCTTGTGTTAGCTTAATTCAGTTCCATTGCATGCCTTGTCCGGACAGGCCTTCTCCATGTTTGGACAGCAGTTCCAGAAACTCTGTTTCTTCTCTGCAAGGCCCTGTCCGGACAACTCATTAACCTGTCCGGACACCCCGTAAGTTTTAGGCCCAAAAACGTGATTTTAAGTGTGATTAGTCTAGGGTTTTGTCAGGAGTATATATACATCTTTATAGAGAGAGATGTACGAAATTCTACCATAGGTTTCGTGAGAGGCTGTACTTAGAGAGAAAATTTGTGTGAGCCTGATTATTCCTCTTAGAAGATTATTGTTAGTTTCATTGAGCTTTATTGAGAAGTCTATCGGAAGGGTCCGGTAAAGGAGAATCACGTTGAGGAAGATTGTGAGCAAGGAGACGAGTTGTAGGCTTGTCGATCTTACAGAACTAAAGTCTTGCAAAGGGTTGTAAGTTTTCCTAGTGTCTATAATCTATGGATAATCTTTTGATAGTGATTTCCTAGGTTTGACTACCCCGGAGAGGTTTTACTTTTAAATCAGTTTCTCAAAATGTTTCCTATTTGTCACCAAAATCCTTATGTGTGATTGTTTATGTTTTGGTGATTGTTTACTTTGATAAATATCTATTAATTCCGTATAACTGTGATATTTATCTGTTTAGAGTTTTTCAATTAATATTAGAGCGGGTTCACACCAAGAAGGATTATATTCCTGAGTGTGATTTTTGTTTTTTGTTTAAGATGTCTCAAATCCTTAACACTGTGCCTAATTTTAATGGATCAAATTATGGATATTGGAAGTCTCGTATGAGATTTTTCTTAAAATCTATAGACGTTTGGTATGTCATTGAATCTGGATTTAAAGCTCCAGATAAGCCGACAGCCGAATGGTCTAATGTTGAAAAACAAACTTGTATGGCGAATGACAAAGCTATGAATGCTCTATGCTTGGCAATTTTACAAACTGAGATCTCCAGAATTTCAAATTGTGATAGTGCCAAGGATGCATGAGAGATCCTAGAAACTATGTAAGAAGAAACTAATCTTGTTAAAGCTTCAAAACTTTAAATGTTAGTTTCTCAGATTGATGATATTAAAATGTTAGAGGATGAGACATTCAACAAATTTTTTGGTAAACTTAGTGAAATTAGAAATTCCATGATAAATCTAGGAAAGAAAGTTTCTGACACTAAGCTTATTAGAAAGGTTATGAGATCACTCCCTGAAAGATTTAGAATGAAGATAACTGCTATTGAGTCTTGCACTGATCTTAATACCATGAGGATAGAAGAGTTAGTTGGTGCCCTTCAAACTTATGAGTTTTCTTTGCCTCAACCTTGGAAAAATAAGGATTTTGCCCTTATAACTCATAGGAAGAATTCTGATGGGTTATTTGATGAGAACTCACCAGATGAAGAGGAACTTGCCTTGATAACTAGAAAGTTTTACAAGAATGAACATAGAATTTTCAAGAGATTTGGAAAACAAAAAGAAAGTACTCAAGAGAGAAATGAAAGAGACCCACATGGTCCAAAATGTTATGAGTGTTCTGGCTATGGTCATGTTCGCAAGGATTGTGCTAACCTCAAGAGTAATAAGCCAAAAGACCAAAAAGCTTTCAACATTACCTTAAGTGACACCGATGAGGAAGAAACACCTAATTATATGGCTTTTATTGCTTCTTATGATTCTGATAATTCTAATCAATCAGATGTTCAGTCTATATCTGATAATGAATCAAAAGGGGTTAGTGATCTTCAACACTCCTTTAACAATTTGATGAAAAAATTTTCTATGCTTAGAAATACTAACTTGAAAATTGTTAAGGATGTTAAGAATCTTGAAATTGAAAGGGAAAATTTGTTGAAAACTTTGAGTGATTCACATGCTGTTTGCAATACTCTTAAATCTGAAAATCATGTGTTAATTGCTAAGATTAAATCCCTTCAAAATGATTTGAATGAACCTAGAAATCATTTGAGAAATTCCTCTAGTGAAAAGCTAGATAAAATGTTGCTTGTTCATAAACATTTTGGTGACAAATCTGGTTTAGGATTTGATAAAACTGCTTCTTTGTCTTCTAACCGTGCTTCTACTTTAAAGACTGTTTTTATTAAACCAGTGAAAGTAGAAGAATCTTCAAGTGAAGAAAAGCAAGCAGCGGTTCCGACTTCTCAAGGTAAGAAAGGTAAGAAAATCTACATTGAGCCTTATACATCTTACCCTAAACCTAGAGTCATGCATCCTCCTAGGAAACTACCTTCTCAAAGGTTTGTCCCTACATGTTATCACTGTGGAAAAGTGGGTCACATTCGACCTCACTATTTTAATTTGAAACCTCATGTGCATTTAAATAAAAATTCTTATTCTAGGAAAGGAAGTGAGGGTTTGGTCACAATGATGATAGAAGTGCTATCATCATACATATACAAAGTCATAAGTTTAGACCTAAGCTTTCTCAAGTGTGGGTTAGGAAGGATGATACCATTCACCCCTTAAGGGGGAGTGGTGATGATCTCACCTTATGTTAGGTGAGTCACCCACATGCCTAGGATTGATTTTCTTGCATATCTTTACATATCCTAGAGCATGCTGTTTTTTTCTTTTTGCATTGTATTCTTGTTTTATTGCTTTGAATTGTCTTTCATTTGTCTGCATTTCTTTTGTGAAAAAAAATTCAAAAAGACAAAAATATTTTACTTTGGTTGTCTTTCTTTTCTTTATTTTATCTTATGCAACTAGATAGTCCATTAATTTCTCATGTTGCTTTCATGGATTTAATTCTTTGTGTCTTGGAATGTTCTTAATATGCATGAGACGAAAATTTGTGTTCAATAGACTTATTTTTGTTGTTACCTAAAGCCTGAGCTTATATGGTACGTTTTGCCTATGTTTTATCTCTTGTGCACATTTAAGCTTAAATTTAGGTTTTGCTTAACTTTATTTGTGAGATCTGTTAGGTAACCATATGAGGTTTTTTTTTTTTTTTTTTTTTTTTTTTGACTAGTCATATTTTTTCAAATTGACCATATGCTAGTTGAACTTAAGGCTTAAAAAAATTCATGCTTTCTCTTTTGTGATAAGCACCAAAAGTTTAAGGATACTTTCTTAAAGAGAAAAAGAAACAAAATAGTGAAACAAATAAAATCAAAAGATCATATTCCAAAAAGAATTTATTTCACTGTGTCAAACTTGTGCAAAATGTTTTACAAAGAGAAATGTATAGGATGAGAGTGGCTAGGCCCTAGTATGATAAGGTTTGACATTTGATTTGATATACTTGTCAAAACCTCATGGTGGTAAAACTTTCTCCTCATTTTGTAAGTTGAAATTTTTTCTCTTTGGATGGCTTACACACACACCACACAAACATGGGTTGAATGGGTTAAGCAATATGAGTTTTTTACCATTTCTAGTCTCATGTATATTTTGCATATTTGGAGCATCTTTGGGATATTCATTGTGCAATACATGAGTCATTGATGTATATATCATGTGTGTTCATTTGACTTTTGAGGGAGAGAAACATGTTTTGCTTTTCCAATTTCTTGTTGATAATTGTGTCATACATTGAGGGGGAGTTTTGCTGATGTTTCTTTATAATCTTGCATTCTACGTCATTTTTTTTTTTTTTATCATGAGTTTTATTTATGTATTCTTATTTCACATATGCCTTGATGTATTTGGTAAAGTGTTTCAGGAAACATGAAGACCTTTTGTCATTCTGTGACAAAAAAGGGGGAGTAAATATGGGGAGATGATGAGATTGGCTTAGCATTTTGGTTTTGTTACCGAATAGCCAAAGGGGGAGTTTGTTAGTTCTTGTGTTGGCTTAATTCAGTTCAAAAATGCAAAGGCTACTGTTTATAGGCTCAAACACTGATATAGAATGCTCAGAATCCAATCTCCACCGTTCATAATGTAAATTCACGTGTCATGAACGTCCTTGCAAAATCTCAGCTTAATTGGACCACAACGCCTATTGATCGGCACTATTGATCAAGGTTGGACAACATTTCCAAAATGCAATTTCACCCATTGCATGCCCTGTCTGGACAGGCCTTCCCCATGTCCGGACTTCAAGTACTCACTGCATGGACAAATTAAGTTTTAAATAATCTAATTTATTTTTAAAGTTATCCTTTTTAACATATTATACAATTAATCATTAAATAATTCGGTCACAAATCATACCATTTAGATACTTAAGAAGCAACAAATTTAAACTTTCTTCTTCTTTCTGTGCGTCATTCTTTTGTCTTTTCGTTTGGGGGTCTCTCCTGTCCTATATACAAATTCTTAACAGATCCTTTTAGCCAAATTGACTTTTATATACAAATTTTACGTTTCATTCGAATAAAATAGTTTCTTACGTTTGCACACAAATTTTATAAGTGATCATAACTAAACTCCAAAGTTAATAATAAAAAATTAATCATAATAAAATTAATCACATAGTCTAACTTTTCTTATATATATGAAAATGATCACCCATTCAGAAAAAAAAATCCTCGCGCTTTTTTTATTCGCCACAAAATAATTGCCGGGATTTTATTTCCGCCGATATAGGGTGACATTTTTGTAATGTGTTCAAATGTCACACACTATCACCAGTTTACTTGCTTACTTAGGTCTGAACTCTGAACAAATCAATCCACTTGTAAACATTGCTCACAGAGGCAGGACAAGTCGGTATTAGACGATAGGACATCGACAACAAATCAAGAGAGAGCTAAAAATAGTAAGTCTAAAGGAATAAGAATAATTGACTGCCATGTAAATATTAGTGTTGTTGAGATATTGTTAATTTGTTATCAAGATCTCCTGCATATGATCATAGTTATCCATATTGTCTTTTACTGGAAATGAATGCATAATACTTTATGTTTTTTTTTTTTTTAGAAGAACATTACAAGATGTTCCTCTCTCCATAAATAATACGCCAGCAATATACTTTTGTGTGAGTCTGAGTCACTTATATTTTTTATTATAATATATTTTGTTATGTATCAATGTATGTGATGGACTAATGTTCTAAGATTTGTTTAACAACCCAAATAATGTCTGCAAGCCAGGTACATGCATTTCAAGTTTCTTGAATCCACTTAAATTTACAACAAATTAAAGTCAGTAAACTAAGAACTGCTTCCAACAATTTAAAAATTAATAAACTATATTGAATATTTTTTATGCATTGTCTCAGTTGGATTTTAAGGTTTATTTATTTATTTCAATGTAAAATATTTTGAAATACTTTGCTGCATATATATGTGCATGTTTGGAAAATGAGGCCAACCTAAACATTTTCAGTTAAGTGCAAAAATACCATCTTTGTTCTTAATTAATGGCTATTTTTTTTAAGGCCTAAATATTTTGATCCATAATTTATCCCTTTAAATCCCTTTGTCCAAAATTTTGCTTCAATAATAAGCACTATTCTTTTAAACTAATTACTGGAATAAAATATAGTTGGTGAAATGTCTTAAGAGTTCTAGATAATATTGATTCAAAACATGTATTCTTGTCCTTATTTGTTTGTCTAATTTTTTTTCTCTTCAGCATAGCAGCCCTTGAGACTATGTTGTCACAAATAGCATGTGGCCATCGATCTGTTGGGAAAATATATTTGTTTCATTTTTTAATCCACAATTTTTGCTTTTAAATCCTTTGTCCACAAAGTCTCCATCATTGGCATTGACTTTGTGATAATGATGGGGTCTTAGGTTTTTGTTATAAATTATCCTCAAGGCCCGACAGAAACTGCATTGCAGTACTCCTTCAGGTTGGATTGATTTGTTCAGAAAGAGTGTACCAGTACTCTATTATTCACTGATTATCTTATCTATACAGGTATTTGTTTGTCTAATATTATCATGATCACCATCATGCATCTATCTTAATTTGTCTCATTAATCCATGTACATGCACCAATTATATTAATATATCATGAATTTGAGTTAATTACTTGAAAGTGCTTTGATTTATGATAAATATCATTGCTAATAAAATTTTCTTTTGGAAACCGTGAAACCCAATATATATATATATATATGGATTTTTGGGTTGCAGTTCTTTTATTCAGGGATCGAGCAAGATATGGAAGATTTAAATGTCCCCAACAGATTTTTTGGAAGTAAAATTGCATGTTGAAATTTGTCCAAGGATTATATATGTTTGATAGACAACAGTTTATCTATTGCAATTTAAGGGCTACTACATCCTATCATATCATCGTAATGAGATGATAGGATGATCAAATCCTTAGACAGAAATTAAGGTCAAGCGTTCCACATGATCAAATCCTTGGACAGACGTTTTTTTTTTTTTTTTCTTTGCATTCTGTGTCTATTTCGCATATATTTCTATTGAGTTGGTATACCATATCTATCCACCATTCTTTCTTTCTTTTTTTTTTTTTTGTTTTAATCTTAATTAAGAGTGGATAGAGCATATCAACCTAATGGTTATATATGTACTCAAAATAAACACAGAATGCAAAGAAACATTTATCTCTTTTAACAACGAAAAAGTATAAAGAGAAGCAGAAAATAGTCAAAGCAAAATTAACTTTTCTATATTTTCTTAATTTTCGTATATATATTTCAGTATTATTTCACCCGAAACCTAGTTCCGTACGTAGTATATCATCTTCTTTTGTTAGTGATGTGAAACAAAGGGTCAGTGAAAATGCTAAGTGTACATCTCATAGCATTCTCTTTGTTTTTTTTGCTTCGTGTTTATTTTATTTTATTTTTAAAAGTGAATGTGCCACACATATAAGAATGCTAGACACGTGACAATGCATAATAGTATTTCTCGTAATTGTTATATAATTATAATATTATAGAGTATTTAATTAGATGAGTAATACTATTTAGTAGACTCTTATATATAACTTAATAATGTGAGAATAAAAATTAGTCATTGGATCAGCACTTGTGATAAGAGAAAAACCAAAATCAAAATCTAATTTTTACTCCACATTATCTCAATTATATGACAATAGTATATAAGTCTACTAAATAGTGTTATTATTAATTAGATTGAGCTAGAGTTTCAATTGTCTTTTTTACTTTAATAACAATATATATAGAAGAGAAGTATGGAACCTTACATGACAGGGTTTTCCTCTAAGCTAACTTCCTCCAACTTAATTTATAATAATGACATGTCTTTTGAACATGTGAGAAACATAATATTTTTAATAATATGGACAAACTTGAGAAAAAAAATTATTAAAAAAACATGTGCATCTCCTGTGTTATTAAAAAATCATGTGTTTCTCGGTTTTCTCCCATATTCAAAAAATAATTACGTTGGAGGAAGTTCCTTCAACTTAGGTTGGGTTTTTATCATTGGGATTATGCCGCCTAGAAAGGTAAATAGCTATAAATAGCTGCTTTCTTTTATTTGGATGATGCCACAAAGAAAAAAAAAAAAAAAAAAGGACAATTAACATTTTTAAGAAACAATTATCTCCACAACATCACAATAATTTTGAAAAATAGAAAAACTAGATATTATAACAATTTTTTTTTAAAAAAAAAAATTAAGGCTTACATCGAACTTCTTTATAAGTTTTAAATATGTTATCAAACTTTGACATGTATTTATTTTCTCAATTTAAACTTAAGTAATCAAATTATCTTTCTAAATTTTTATATTTGGATTTTTCTTTTTAAGTTAATGTGTTGATGAATATGTATACAATGTTTATATATTTTAATTTTGTAAACTATATAATTGTAGTTAATGTGTTGATGATTATATAGAAAATTCAAAATATAAAGAATTGTCTAAATAAACTAAATAACTTAACGTAAAAAATAAATTACAAGTTACATTTATATATTTTAAATGGTAATTATGTAATTTTTAGTTATTCATTTATTTTATTTATATAATTTAATAATTTCAACAATTAATTTAGTGTCGCGTCATGATGTGTGTGGATTTGAGAGTAGGGGAGTGGCAGTAGATGTGTTTATAGCATTTCTATATATACTTTATAGAGATATATATATATCATTGAGTTGTTGAGCAATATTCTTTGGTGCCATTCGTGACGCAGGGCGTTTGTGCTAGAGTACTAATTACACTTACTGATACTACAAGCTAGGGCAAAATGGCTGCATCTTGGAATCCTTACCAACGCCTTACACCAGGTTTTTTCCTTTCAATATATATATATATATATTTGTCATATTGAAACATTAGATATATCTGTGTGTGCGTGTTTGGATTGGATATATCATGTTATGTCATTAATTACCAAATTTTAATGTTATGTCAATAATTTGGGTGTACATTTCAAGGCTTTAAGACATATTAATTAAAACTACTTGGGACTTGTTGAGTATTCTCTGGTGCCATTCATGATCGTGACTAATTAATTATACTTATGGGCTATGTTTGTCATTGGTCTTGAAAAAGGAAGTGGCCTGGAACTGTAACAGATTTGATTGATGTAAAAAAAACAAATAAGAATGTTTTGAATGAAAAAGTTAAAAAAAAAAAAAAAAAGTTTTATAGTGATTTTTTTAATTGAATAGTAATAAAAAGTGATTGATGTAACGTAAAAAATAAGAATGTTTGTTAAATATACTAGAGAGATATATTGAAGAAGAGTGAGAAAGAGAGAAGAGAGAGTGAAAGCATATAATGGACTACAATATTGTAGTAAGACTGGTTATGAAGTATTATAGAAACTTTTATTTGTAAAGAGGCTATGAGTGATAGACAAGTAATCCTAGTAAACTAAGGAAACCCTATAATAATATCTAATATATTCTCTTAACAGTTGGGGGTTGATTTTGAGAAGAATAGTATATAATTTTTTTTGAGTCTATTGGCAAACAGAGCCATGATAGCTATTGGCAAGACAAGTGAGCAGCAATACCCAACAGGCGCTGGCACCAAAGAATGCCATATATGTTGTCTTGTTGCCATATTATAATTAACTTGCAATCCGTGTGTGCGTGTTTGCATGTATCATCTGTCTCATAAATTGTTATGATATATATGTATGTGTCGTTTAAGGTGTCGGTCTAAAGAAATGACGCTAATGTTAATTTGTTATTGAATATTGTAGCAGCGGACTTGATACAACAGGCTCGAGCGATAAATGCTTGGTTGCCAAGCATGCAAACTAAGATGGATAATCTCACTAACAATGTGGAGGCATTGCGTCGTGCATCGGATCCAAATGCAATGGGTACCAACCACTGATGAGGATTAGACTTGGAAGATTGAATTAATTATACTACTTGTGCTGTAATATTTGCTGTTTGGTGCACTGTTTTATAATTAACCAAACAAATCTATCCTGTTTATTTTAGTTTCTATGTTATGTATTTGGTTGAAGTTAAATGTCTTATCTTTATTACTATATATATGTCATGTTTACTGTCTAAAGAAATGACGCTAAACTTAATTTGTTATTGAATGTAGCAATAGCGCTTACGCCTGAACAGTTGATGGCGCGTTTGGCAGAAATGGATCGAGAGTTAAACGCTATGTCCGCAAACGTGCAAGCTATAACCGAATTGCTTCGTCAAGTGGTTCGTCCAGCGGCGTCTACCTATCCATATTGATCGTATTATACTTGTGCTGTATTTGCTGTTTGGTGCACTGTTGTATTACCAAACAAATCTATCCTGTTTATTTTAGTTTCTATGATATATATGCTTGTGCTGTATTTTCTGTTTGGTGCACGGTTTTATAACCAATCAAATCTATCCTGTTTATTTTACTTTCTAAGTTACGAATTTGGTTGGATTTGAATGGCTTGTGGAGTATAAGTGTTAACTTACCACTTTTTTTAATAAGCTTAAGCTTTTGAGACAACTGGTGGTTTAATTTGGTATCAGATCCAAAGGTCTTAGTATCGAACCTTGACTTCGTAAAATCACCTTACATTTAAATTAAATATTGCACATGTTGGGCCTCACTTATTAAAAGGAAGTTTGAGTTTGCACGTGAGGAGAGTGTTAAAGTAATGATTAAGTGATTAAATTTATCTCTTCTTATTAGCTTAACCTTATGAGAAAAGTGGTGATTTAACAAGAAGAAATAGGAATAAATGCAAAATCAGATCATGTGGTTGGCATAAATTACAATTCACTTCATGTCGGATGAAAGTGAACTTAGAGATCATTGTGATATGCCAAAAAAAATATATTTAATTCCTAGAGTCAAATTTCATTAAAACATTTGATGAATTCTGTTAGATATATGATGTCATGTCAATACCAATAAAATTGTCATGTCAATACCAACAAAATGGCGCTGAAAGATTTTATTTCGAAAATGAAAAAGAAAAAACCCAAATGTATTAATTACAACTTGTGGTGAAAAATCATATCACTTAGTTGCATTCTAAGATGTTGGATGAAGTAATTTATCTCATGACCTATACATATGTGCAGCAAGTGGAATTTTGTCTTTTTTTTTTTCCTTTGTGTGTGAGCATGTGTGTTTCTAATTGTTCTTTTGCTTCATTATTTGTTATTATTGTTTTGGCCTACAGAAGGTGATACTTTGGCCTAAGATAAGTCAAAATTGGTGCATTCAGATATATGCAGAAGGTGTGCTTAAGAGAACATTCACAATGCAGGCTTTGCAAGATAACATGGTACGAAAAATGTTAGGGGTACTAAATTTTTTACTAAGATATAATACCAAGATGTTGTTGAGCATATTCATTGGAAATGATCAAAATAATTAATAAAGATAAATGTTACGGGTTCCAATGAATATGCTGCACATCATCTTGATATCCATCTCTTGGTAAAAAAAATTGGTATCCATAAGATTTCTCTAAACACATTCGCAACACTTTTCCCTATGTGATGCTGAAAACTAAGATTGTTATAACAACATATAATAGCTGCAGAAACAAAATTAAAAAACACATGCATAAGTAAAATAACACTAATGTCAGTTTTCCCTTGTTGAATAATAAACTTATTATTATTTTTTTTTTTGGTAACAAACTGAATTCCATTAAAACATCAGAAAGATACAGGACAAACACATTAAGCTACACAGCTTAGACAGATTAACCCAATCCAAATAGACTATAAACTCCTCAAAGAAGGTGCAGATGGAGGACATCTGCGAATGCAGCCCGAGAAAACCCTTGCCGCAGCGCAATTTGATGGATAAAACCATCGGGAGTACGAATACTCCATAGAAGCATCTAAACAGACTTTCACAAAAGCCATGGAAATTTAGATGCACGGTAACAGTGGAAAAAAGGTTTCCAAAAAGAAACCAAAAGAAAGGGAAAAAAATCCACAACACTTATGAGGAGTCTGAAACCTAATCGGATCGGGGTTAACAAAAAACAAAACAAACAAGTTACAGAATAGTAACACAACAGCTTTACAGAAAATAAAAGCAAGCTAAAAAGCAAAGTAAAATGTCCAAAAACTAGCAACGACGGAGAAGTCAGAGACGCTCGGGCCCACGAACCGAAGAGGGTACCAGAAGATCGGCATAGGAGGTGGGTGGAGGTAGAGCAATGAGAAAGAGGCCTCTCATGCCAGCGCGTGGGGGACACGCGCCTGGGAGTAAGATCTACTCGTAGGAGCATGTTAAACACGCATCGGTGCGTGGAGGTCGGATGGGTGGATCGTTGGTGGCAGGCGTAGGCGGAGATGGCCAGGAACCCAGTGGAGTGGCTCGTGTGCATCCAAGAAGTCCTGAAATCAAAAGAATAGATTTTGAAAAAAACATATCCAAAGATTTCAAGAAAAAAACTAAACCCAGACTTGGAGAGGCTAAAGATGGTAATGGTCGAAGGTTTTGCAGTGGAGGATGGACCGTTGCAATTTTTAGACAAAGATAAGGCCTCCAAGGAGGCAGATAGGGTCTCCAAAGAGACGATTTTAGCCTCTGAGGAGGCTAGAAAGGGTGTGAGAGGGGAGAAAAAGGAAATAGAGAAAAAACAAAAGGGGAGGTGGGGGGGAGGAGGAAGCCATCTTGGAGGCTTCCTCCTCCAAGACTGCCGAGAATGAGCTTGGGAGATTTTTCTAGAGGAGAGAGAATCACAGGGGGAAAAAGATCCAATTTTCTGTCTAATGAACTTAATTTTAAGAACATTTAAGTTGAGTCTTTTTATATTCTTGTATGTTACTAAGTGACTTGAAGAGGTTGTGTAGCATTTAATATTTGAGTTAGGTCATATTCTCATATGTTACCAAGTAATTTGAAGAGGTTTTGGTTTTTCAAGAGTTATTTCACATAAGAGTTACATGTTAGTTATATGAGATATAAATGAATGAAATTATTTCACATACGAGTAACATGCGAGCCATGCATGTTGCATTGGCATTTTTTATTTCTAAACTTTTGTAATGTATTAATGCAGTGATGCACTAATATCTTAGGATTAGTTAACAACCCAAATAATGTCTGCAAGCCAGTTATATGCATTTCAAGTTTAAGGAATCCACGTAAATTAATCTAGTACAGCAAAGTCCCTTAATTCAGATCCTAAATACTTGGCTGTCAAGGAACTTATTAGATTAGAATAAGTCAGTTGGTATCATATCTTAGGCAACCTACATCAATTGGTATCAACTCCTAGTATAGCGTTTTCTTGGGGTGACTTTTAATGAGTTTTCATGGCTAGTGATGGTGGTAGCGGTCGTGGTCTAGATGGACAGTGAAGTCCCCTACAACAACAGAGAAAAGAAAAGAAAAGAAAAGAAAAAAAAACAACACATATTTTAATTCATTTATCAAAAAAAGACATTCAATATGAAAGATATCTCTCGTCATTTTTAGCAAAGGCAGGTTGCATGGGATCGCTACCCAGCAGCACAAAATTTAGAGATACATATGCAATACTGACAATCATAATTTAGAATCCAGTTTCGAAAACCTGCATCACAATCCTATTCTAATTTGGGAACACCATGGCGTCAGAATGAAGCATGGAAACTTAGGCTTCAAATTTGAGCATCCATAAATTTTTAGCACTCTCACGGCCTTGACTGTTTGTTATCAAAGCCTCAAGCCCATTTGCCAACTCCATCTCATATGAAGGAGGGAGATGAATTTTTCGAGAGTGATTCATCAGTAGATTGGGACTTACAACCGATCTATGACGTCTATCCTGATGAATGTGATCCATTTGAGGAGTTATGCTTTTTGGTTGATACCATTAAAACTATTGAAGAGAATGATATCCACCGTGTGTTTGACGAAAGTTCAAAGAGTGAAATATCTTAGTGGGGTGTTGAGCAAATTAATTATGTTGATTTTCTTGAGTTTGAAATTTTTTTGTCAAATTTTCCTAAACAAAATCTTGATGTTGGTTGACATGTCGGAGGAATTTGATTTTTGTTGCGGTCTAGAAAGAATTGGTCATTTTTTGAAAAGTTTTACTAATAGTAAATTTAAGACCCTAAATCAAGAGCTTATAAAGGGTAATTTATCTCAAGCTACTGCGACAAACTTCCGATCTTCTACTTAGAGCCATGTTATGATGGGTTGCAAGTTAATGTTTCTCTTCTGCTATCAAGTTGACTTGCTGTTGAGAGGTACAGGATGGAAGAAATTGCCTAGACATCCGGAAGATCGAGGCAAAAATTATTTGAATTTGGGGATGACTTCTTTCCAACATGCGAGACTGATCCAGGAGAATCAGTATTGAAATTGGCATATATCAAATTGATATTGCTGGAATCTCTTGAGAGAGAAGAGCAACACAAGCATGGTAAGAATTGGGATAAGTTTTGAGGATTATTTTTGGAATAGTATATTTTGCTTTGTCTAGAGGTTATGCTATTTTGCTTTGTCTCCACGTTTGAGGATTAATTTTATATTTTTATTATTTTATTTTTCTCTAAGTAATTTGATTGGAGAGCACTCAAAATTAGCCTATATAAAGGCATATGGCCTGTGTATTATTTTTCAATTCAGTTGTGAAGTATTAATCAAATTTCAGTCTTTCAGAGTTATTCTCTATTTTATTTAGAGAGGCTAAGGTCTTTTTGTTCTTGAATCATTATTTTCTCTCTTCTGTTAGATCAATTATAGCTCTATTTGACATTTTTTAGTTTGGAAAAAAGCATATATATATGATTCGAAGTTGAGGATGAATTCTTTATACAATTAAAACTGTCGAAATAGCACTAATTTCATTAAATAATGAGTATGTATACTATGAATCTCTACATTTATTCCCTAAAGAAATAATAAATAGACGTAGACAAAAGGAATAAGTTTTATATATTGGTCTTGTTCAGGTAACAGTTAAACCCCCCCTCCCGAATCTTGTGTGGACATGAAAAAAAAAAAAAAAAAAAAAAAAAAACAGTTAAACCTCTAACCAAGCAAGGATTAAGTGCTAGTGTTTTGTGTTAAAGAGATGATAGACATCATAATTTATATAATTCATTACTAGAAATGATTGAATCAAGTTTGTATTTATGAAGGACCTATTTTATTTCAAGGAAGACTACTTTTTCATTAAAAGTTGATGCAAGTAAAACTGTCCCAATTATGTGATATATTTAGAGCAATAATAAAAAAAGGAAAACTAAAAAATAAAACTAGTTGGGACGACGTAAGGCATTTCACATTTGGATATTTCTCAAATAGAGCCTTAGCAACCTTCCAATTACCTTTTAGGGCAGCTTGAACAGAACTGCCATGGTATTGAAATCTTCTTGTCCCTGGAAATTTGGAACCAGCAGACAGAATGACATATGAACTCCTACATTTTGGTGATAAATCATACCATTTAGATACAAAAGAAGCAGCAAGATAAAATATCTAACAAGGCAACAAATGAAAACTTTGATAATGCATTTATTAATTCAGGGCATTACTTTATTAATAGTGAAGAATTTAATGTTAAGATCTTAGAAAGAAATCTATAGGATTGGAATATTCCTCAAGTACCCACTAGATAAATTTATAAAAACTTTACTTTCTTTTCAAAATTATTCGTTTTAACCGACCATATAATTAAATCTGAGTATGAATAAAGAAACAATGGATAGACAGAGACAAAAGTTTTCAACAAGGAGCCCACTTCTAGGGTTCCTTTCTAATTGACTGCCGTGCAATTATAATAGTCTTCTTTAGATTATATATGTTAATTATTTGTTCTCTAGATGCATATCTTGTCGGACCAGGATCCCCTCGAATCCTAAGGAGAATTTGAAATTGTCAAATCCTCTATCCTGACCATTCATTGCAATCCAACATACTACAACATCCCACTAATAGGAAAATAATAAAATATTATTTACATTTAATTTTTTTTAGCCCTTGGGGTGGCCGAACCGTCGAAATCACCCCTTGGCTCTCAACAGGGGTGGCGGCCACCACCTTTGGCCAGCCACCCCATTTCTTTTTAAATTTTTTTATTATTTTTATTTTGATGTTTTTCTTTTTTTTTTTAAATGAAAATAATAATTTATTATTTTTTTTAGTGGAATGTTCTGGACCGTCGGATAAAAATGGACGGTCCAGATTAAGGATTTGAGAATCTCAAATCCTCCTTAAAGATTCGAGGGGATCCTAGTCGTATCCTGTCCTAGTTAGTTATCCAAATTGTCCTTTCCCGTAAATGAATGCATAATATTTTATGCCTTTTTCTCTACCTTTCACACTCTATAAAATGTTGCTCATCTTAATTGGACAGGCTCATCTAATATGTATATGATTTCAAGGCAGTGAATACTTCTTGATCGTTATCTTGTCCACTACCACGTACTAGAGAATGATGTCCTCTGAGGTCGACTAAATTTTCGTAAACGTACCAAGTTGTAATTTAATACCAAGTTGTTCCTTTCAATAATACATTAATACGCCACCAATATGATTTTGTGTGAGCTTGAGTCAATTATGATCGAGTCATGCATGCATGTCGCATTGGCATTTTTTATTTCCAAAATTTGTTGTCATGTATTAATGCATATGATGCACTAATATTTTAGGATTAGTTAACAACCCAAATAATGTCTGCAAGCCTGTTATATGCGTTTCAAGTTTAAGGAATCCACTTAAATTTAGTACAGCAAAGTCAGTTAATTCAGATCCTAATTAAATACTTGGCTGTCAAGGGACTTATAACTAGGATTAGAATAGTAAATGTAAAAAGAACATAAATTATGCAAACAAATAATGTCTGCAAGCCTGCCAGTTGTAGAATCCACATTATAAATTTACAACAAATTATAAGTGCGCTAGCTACATCAATTGGTACCAACGCCTAGTTGTGCCGCATCGGTCAGTATTATAGCGTTTTGTTTTTGTTTTATTTTTATTTTTATTTTTATTTTTAACATGTTCATACAAGAGGAAAGAAAGGAAAGAGGGTGATTCAAACTAGTAATCTCTACTTCATGAGATGTGGTCCTCAACCGATTAAGCTACCCCTTGAGCATATTAGAGCGCTTTCTTGAGCTAACTTTTAATGAGTTTTTGTAGCTAGTGGTTGCAGTCAACATGGATAGATTTGAAGGAGAAAGTCCCCTAGCCTACCATAATATCTGTTCTTTTTGTTGGCACGGTTAAGCCGAGGGTTATCTTCCTACAAACCAAAATTTAACATTTTAAATGGTTTTAGGGTTGCTAACATTGTTAAATAGGCCAAAAATTTTCTACACTTTCCTACTTGGTAGTTGGTTGCATATTCGTTCAATAGTTGTGAAATAATTTAAGTAACAATGGTTAATAAAAAGACGGTTCAAAAATAACCAAAATTTGATATATAAAATGGTTTTAGAGGATAGCTAAATTTGTCATACGTAGTATTTTATGACTCCTTCTCCTATTAATTTTTTGTTTAGTGTTGGTTTAATTCGGTCCACCAAATCGTTCCATAGGACAAAAATTAATAGTTGTTTAAATTTAATGAATTCCTATATAAATTATAATTTTTATTTTTTTATCAAGACGTTTTCGTAAAAATATTTTTAAAATTAAATTATAATCAAAAGCCTCCACATAGCACAGGTTATAAGATAGTATTTACAAACCACAATTAGCGTTGATGGAATACTTAAGATAAATACCAATCAATTGTCTTTACATGACCTTTCCTTTTTCAGGATCACTTGAACCTCTGTCAATTTTCTCTTCGTCTTGTTTGCCTTGCATCTTCCGCTAAAAGTCTATGTTGATTTGGCCAAAAAAGAAATCTAGAATTGTATGTTGAGAGGAATGTATCAACCCAAAGCTTACGGTGTAGCAGAACAAACCAAATAATTGGGACACTAGCCAAAGTGATTACAACAATCGGAGCCCATGCCTTTACGCTTTTATACACCAAAAAGCAAGTTGCGCTAAAGGCTACCATCATGCCTGCCATGGAGATGAAGAGCGTGGCAAGTCCAAACACCAACTTTGAAGGTAATGACTTTAAGAACTCCTCTTCTGTGTAATGTGACGTGAGAATTGACAAGAAAATTACTATTGACATTGAAGAGAAACACAATGCTATTACATCTGATATGAAGAATACGTTAAACCAGCTACTTCTCAAAAGAATAGGATTGCCTGTTAGTTGATCGCTGCCACCTGGTACAGTGAAGGCTGCAGCAAAAACCACAGTGACAATCAATGTTGCGACTAGCATGCAATAGTTTGCTGTGTCCCTCATCCACTTTTCACCCTCTTTTTGCAAATATGAATGTGTCTCTATAAATACTTCCTTAGGTGTTTTGTTGTCTACATTCAAGCTATTCACGCATGACCTCGGAACAATCTCTTCTGTCTCCTATAGTTTGAACAAGTATAAATTGATAGGTAATAGTTAAACCATTATATATGCAATCATAAGGAAAAAAATAATAATAATAATATTATCGCTCACCTTAAACCACAAGAACTCCCGTTGCAATTGAAGGGCTGGTCCTGATACGATATTTCGTCGATGTGAAGGAGCCAATCGTCCAGCTAAATGCAACATGTTATCTTTGGTGTAAAAAGTTTCATAGGCTGCAAGACTATCCTTGTTACCGCCTATCTCATATATTAGATTGAACACACTCTCTTGGCGATATAAAACAGCAATATGAAATATGCTCATTCGATTTTGGTGTTGTTGCCATAAAAGGTCAGGATAAGAGCGTGCAAGTGCAATTAAAAATTCAACATTTCCAACTTTTGCTGCTTCAAAAATTACATCCACATCATAGCTATCTAAGTTTGATGGCAACTGTTTCTCTGGATTGTGAACACTTTTCCAAAGGTCATCAACTAAGTCATTATAGTTGCCTCTTGTTTTCGTCAAAGCTTTGTTATGGACACCTTTGAACCCTATGGTTGAAAAAAGAATCTATTCAGAAATGAATTGGTAATAATGAAATATTAAATATATTTAATTATTTAACCAATATCCATAATAAGAAATTATATTGAAATGTTTATAAAATAAAAATGCAGAGATGACTAAAGCATTTGATGCAGCTAGTCATGTCCTAATTACTCACTTCTTAAGATATGTTTTGTCTTTGCATAACCCAGGCGCTTTAATTCTCTTCTATCTTTTGAATTTAAGTAAAAAGAAATGCTAGCTTTGTCCAAAAAAGAAAAAACACTACCCCATGTCCAATTGTGTGCTTATAAAGGAAACAGTTACAAGCAAATATTACAATAGATTGAGACTTATAAAATAGAAAATAATTTATCTCATAGAATTTTCCTTAGTTTAGAAGTAGATACCATCTAAAGATTTAATGAAATCAAATAAGAGCATTTTCTTGTGCCAAGGTCCTCAAGTTGTGATTAACGTAATAAAAGAACTGCTTGGGGAATGTCGTGTGTATATATATATATCCCTGCAAATAAAGAAGTTTGGGATGGATGGAGGCAAACAAACAGGAATTTAAGCGACTCTTCCAGAATGATGGTCGACTTTCGCTGCCAATTGCAAAAGTTTTCTTGGCCAACTCTTTCAAAGCTGTCCACCCATATGGGCCATCTCCATTTCCCGGCAATTGCTAATTCTGTATCCTCTTTCACAATTTTCAATGCAATATCTGTCCATAAAAATGGCACATTAATTTGATCATTGTAAAAGGTTAATTAAAGATCTGTTTGGGATTGCGCGGTTTCAATAAGTCTGATTTTTAAAATTGTATTTTTAAAATAGTAAATTTTTAAAATCGTAAAAGCATTGGGTAGAATATGTTAAAAAATATATATATTTTTTTATCAAATATTTGTTATGCAAAATCATAATTTTGGTTTATATTCACACTGTTTCAAATAAGGGTTATAGTCAGACGTAGGGCTTACCATACATATCAGTGCAAATAGTATAATGAAGCAGGTTAATGCGTTGAAGACGATTCAACCCTGGAAAAGTCTTAGAGAATAGATGCGAGACCATCTTTTTCTGTCCTAGATAAGCTGCAACGTGGAGTGGCATTTCTTCTTTCTGATTAGGGATGGATAGCAGTTTTTGGTTTTTTCCCACCAGCTGCTCAGCAATATCGATGTTTCCTGATTGAGCAGCAGAGTGAAGGGCCGTATATCCATAACTGGTTTCCAATTCTAAGTCCTTCGGCTCCATCAATTCCAACAATTCTTTTACAAAAGTGGTGTGTTGTGCAGCTGCCGCAATGTGAAGTGCTGTCGCGTTCTCCCTCGTTATGGGAAGTCGAACACAGTCTAGGTTTTTCTGAAGAAACTTCTTAGCAGCCGGCCAATCAGCTTTTATGGCAGCTTGAAGGAGGGGAGCACCCTTGGCACGGTTTCTAAGTAACTTTTTTTCCTCTGGAAGTTTTAAATTTTTTATTTAAAAAAAGAAAAAGAGAAGACCCAAATGTATTAATTACAACTTGTGGAAAAAAATCATGACACTTGGATGCATTCTAAGATGTTGGATGAACTAATTTATACGTATGTTTAGCAAGTGAAATTTTGTCTTCTTTTTTCCTTTGTATGTTCTTTTGATTCATTATTTGTTATTATTGTTTTAGCCTACAGAAGGTGACATTTTGGACTAAGCTAAATCAGAAATGGTGCATGCAGATTTCAGATATAATATATGCAGAAGGTGTGCTTAACAGAACATGCAGATAATTAAATTCGGTCACCTGTTATGAACAAAGAGAAAGAGAGAGGTACACTTACTTTCAAGATCTTCACTTGGGCTTGGGGACTTTTCTTTTGATGTCCCAGCTGAATTATTGCTTGCTGTAGATATTTCAGAAGTACTAGTTGGCATAGTTGAGACATTAGAGGCCGATGTTTTAGAAGGAGTAGAGCTGTAGGACGAACCTTTTTATATTTTAGGAGAAAATATTGATATTAAGATGTTGTAAAGCTTATTCATTGGAAATGATTAAAACAATTAATAAAGATAAATGTTACGAATACCAATAAATAAGCTAAACATCATTTTGGTATTTTTTTTTTTTTAATTTTTATTTTATTCAAAGCGGGAGAGGGGGAAAAGAATATCATCATTTTGGTATTCATCTCTTGGTAAAAAAATTTTGGTATCCAAAGCATTTCTCTAAATGCATTCGCAACACTTTTTCATATGTGACACCGGACAGAACTAAGATTGTTGTAACGTATAATAATAGCAAAAACAAAATTAAACACATACACATGCATAATTAAAATAACATTGATGTCGGTTTTCTGTTGCATCACTAAGATAAATCGAAATTAAACTCAAGTCACCTGTTATGAGTCTTATGACGTAGCAAAAGAGAAAGAGAGTGACACTTACTCGCATTAGTTTTACTTTCGAGATCTTCACTTGGGCTTGGGGACTTTCCTGATGTCCCTGCAGAACTTGACATACTTGAGTGATGACTATTATCTCCGTCTTCAGCTACTTGATGGACTGCATTATCATCAGAAGACTATGTTTTAGAACGACGAGAGCTTGTCCAGAAGATCAGTCCTTTGACATGTTTCATCTGGTTTTTCATAATCTTTTCTTCTACCAGAATTGCAAAATAGTAAATAAGAACCACCATGACAAAAGTGCCTAGATTTTGATTTACGAATTCGAAAGAAGAAAAAAAGGTATGATCGATGCTTGGCTAATGTTAAAGATTGAAACAATATACTGATACAAAGGTAAGGAGAAAGAGAAAAATGCTAAATTCATGACGATAACATCAACAATTATGGTGAAGATTTATACAGGTACCTTGACATTACTTACTGTTCGAATTCTAGTCGTTACGGATTGAGCTTGAGAGCCTCTTGAGCCTTTTGATACTCAATCTTGCAGGAGTTTTGGCCAAAAGGTGGAGTAGATTTGTAAGATAATATTTATCATTATATAGAGAAAAAAACAGATGGACAAAAAAACACTACTTGGTAGTCAAGGACATGTACTTTTTGAAAGTTGTTTTCTTCTCTATGGCAACTTTTCTATGTTAATTGAAGGGGAAACTTCACTTTGGCCCCCTAAACTTCTACTCGATTTTACAAAGTTCTCCTGAACTTTCAAATCTCTCATTTTGGACCCCTGAACTTTCAATTACTCTCAATATGGACCCCTCCGTTAGATTTTAAACGTTACATGACATTTATATCCCTGACTTTTGTATAAAATTTCAACTTCCAAAACTTTTTTTACTTTAAAAAAAATGAAAATCAAGGATATTTTGGTCTTTTTTTTGTATTTTTAACTGCTAAAATTAAAGGCATGGTTCTAATTTAGAGTAATTGAAAGTTCAGGGGTTCAAAATGAGAGATTTGGAAGTTCAAGGGGGGTTTGTAAAATTCGGTGGAAGTTCAGGGAGCTAAAGTGAAGTTTTCCCTTAATTAAATAAGGGCTTCTTTAAGAGGCTTAAAAGTGCTTTTAACACTCAAAAAGTTTGTTTAAAGAAAAAAAATATTCATTTGGTAAAGAAATTAAAAGCGCTTTTAAGAGTCCAAAAAGTTTAAAAAATTAAAATGATTAAAACGTACTTTTGGTAAAAGCTTAAAAATAAAGCTTTTGTCAAAAAACGATTTTTAACTTAAAAGCTCTATTTCTCAAATGCAATCTCAAACTTGCTAAAAGAAAATAAACATGCATTTATATAGGCTAAGGTTTGAATATTCTCCAAGCAAAAATACTTGGAGAAAAAGAAAATATAACAATATCCCTAAACTTATGGACAAAGTAAAATACTCTTCAATTATTATGCTTGATTCTTTACATTCTTGTGTAGATACTATTCACACAGTTCTTCAAATATTATGCCTAATTCTTGCCACTTTTATCTTCATCTTTTCTGCTAAGATATTCTAATAGCATTAATTAAGTATCTCACAACTCAGCTATTGATTCGGTATCTTCTCCTGCATTAGTATCCTTGGGTTGGAAAGCATTTGTCCTTGGATGGATACCGCTATGACCCAGCCAAGACAACACAAGGCTGCCACCGGGACTTTGTTGGGACCCGACTGGGCCTCACCGGGACATTACTAGGACTTCGCCAGGACTCTATCGAGCCCCAACTGGGAGACCATCAAGCCCCTGCCAAGACCCTGCCTGGAAACCGTCGGGACGCCGTCGGACCGAGGTGGGGACATGTACTTATGTGTGTATATGCATGGTGGGGTTGTCCTGGTGCGCCAACGCCAAAATGTTTTTTTTTTTTTTTTTTGAAAAAATTATTTTAATATTTTATGCTGTGAATAAATATTGATTTTTATAAGTTAATATGATTGAGTGAAATATAAAAAATATTTGAGATTTTCCTTACACGTGCCGAAAAATGTATTCGATAGAAAACATATCCTGAAAACGATTTATCTGAAAACATTTTATGACAAGCTATTTTACGCCATAAAAAAACGGAGCCTAAGTATTCTTTGATGGAAGGTGTATGTTTGATCTAATCACTTTTGGAAGAAATTTAGATTTTTAGAATTTTGTAAAGAGTTTGTTGGGACAGCCTTGACAACGATATGAGACAATTGTGAAATAAATATATGATATATCTGGCATTTCTCTTTTATAAAACCTTCTTGAAGAACAGATAATTTTTCAAATATAGCGATAAGAATGAAACTTTGATGCATCCTTTGTGTAAGCCTCCCCAATAGCATAAAAACTCTTCAGGCTGTTTCCACATAACATGTCTAATGTACTTTATATAACTTGCCCTTATCTCTCTGCCATATACTTTGTTCAATGACTTCATGTACCACACAGCGATGACAAAAGAAAGTTGGAAACCAAACAAATCCACTATCTTCCCCCCCACCCATACAAAAATAAATAAAGCAACTCTACTATCTCCCAACCACAAAAATAAATAAATAAATGAAGCAACTCTACTATCTCCCCACCCACCCACCCACAAAAAAATTATGGTGTGCACCAACCACTAATAATAATCACTTTCACAAACTGAGGCGCCCTCGGTTGTGTAAAACACCTTGAGAAATGTAAAATGCATTTAACGCATACAACTAAGAGTATGTTTATGATTTTATTTGGCAATATAGCTTTTAAAATTAAAACATGCTTTTCAGCAAAAGCTTAATTTTTAAGCTCTCTATCACAATGTTAAGCAGGCCCTAAGCAACAATTAGTATTAGAAAATAAAAACTATTTAAGTAATCACCTCCCTCATAAGATTTGCCTATGTGCTTCAATTCCTATAAATTTAATGATTGATTTTTTCAAAAAGTAGTATGATATCAAACGGCCATAATGAAGAGATTTGACGAAGATGATGCTCACCCAAATATGACTTATCAAAATATGTGACAAGGTTATCAAAGTTTCAATAGGCCGAGTAAAATATATATATATATATATATATATATATATACATGATAGAAAGCAAGCACCTAATCATAATTAAGGTTTCATAAACTTGTTTATAGGTTTCAAAGTAGTTAGTATACACTAATTAATGTGGAATTTAACATATCTTGACCAAGGGAGCCCTTAGTTCCACAAAAACTAAGCATATCGTATGTGTCATTGTTCATTTTTTTTTTATATAAATAAATAATTTTCACTTTTCCTTTTTGTTTAAGTGAATAATCTTTGCCTTCGATCGATTTTCTTCTTTTGTGACCTGGCACTTTTGTCTTGCTCTTGCTTTGAATGACGATCCTTGCCGTTTGCTTTTTTAAGGTTCGCGTTTTGCTTTTTGCTTTTACGATAGTGCTTCATTTTTTTTTTTTTTTACATGACGATAATGTTTCTTGCTTTAGGAGTCTACTTATACACTTCTTGATTTTCGAACGCCAGTTACCATTTTCTCGTCTTTTTTCTATCTTTTAAATTTTTAATATTATGATTAGATTAATTGGCACTTAAGCCGACAAATCTAATGATACTATTAAAAATTAGAAAGAGTGGAAAAATGACCCAAAAGAAATCATCAAGCAATTATGTCCATTTTTTTTTTTTTTTCCGGCTCCCAAGTCCCAAAATGTGGGAGTAAAAAAACAAAAAAATGGAAATTCTGCGGCAACTTAAATCACAGTTTTTTCAAGGCCTATACAAAAATGGAAACGCTATGCACAATTTTCAAACACCGGACCGGCCATTGTTTTGTGTTCTTGGAGAATGTTTTTGTATCCCTATGCCTTATCTTTAACCTCTCCTAGATGCAAGTTCATTAACTCACGTAAAATCAAATATTTATTTTGTGTTGGAAGGTTATATTATTTTTTAGTGTTTTAAGAAGTATTTTCAATTTACACCATGACCTAATTAAACTTATCATCGTATTGAATTATGTGAATAGATGAGGAATGAGTATTAAAGTACATAAATTGTTGTGTACAAATTTATGGATCAGAAGTAATTGTTTGACATTTTGTTGCATTCGAAGCATTGAAATTTCTCAATTTTTTTTTTCTTTCTAAAATGATGAATTTTCTAAGACAAATTTATGGATTTGAAGTAAATGAATGCTTCTTATTTGTACAAATTTCATTGGGAGTGCTAGAATATAAACTAAATAATTAAATGAACAATTTTCTATTAGGTTAAGATTTTAAGACAAGTGGTGACTTAACAAGGTATTAAGCTAAAGTCTTGAGTTTAAATATTGTCTCAATCATTTACCTTTCTATAAATTAAGTTATTTTTTGTTAACAACAATTGAAGTTTTTAATTGAAAATGTTCGAACTCATGACCTTTGCTCTAATACTTATCCCAAAAGCATATTTAATTGAAATGGGGGTAAGTGATGGAGTTAAAGTTTGAATTCTTAGGACCGTTGGCTCTTATACCATGTTAAATTACTACTTATTCCAAAAGTTTAAATCGATAAGAAGATGTAAATTTAATGATTTAATTATTAGCTTAATAAATACCATGTTTTTTTTTTTTTAACAAAAATACCATTTTGAATCACCATTTATTCTAAAAATCTAGCTGAAAAAAAAAATAATAAACTTAATCATTTAAATAATATTCTAATATATATATATATATATATAAAATGTACGGATAAGAGCAAGAGTGTCAGGCAAAGAAATAAAGAGTGTGAACTAGTAATTGAGAATTTTTTTCCTATTTAGTGTCATACACTTATCGTCCTTGTGTATTAGTGATCTTTTAATATTTATTTTATTTTATTTTATTGAGTTACTATTTTTGGCCCTCTCCACACTTGATTTAACATAGAAGAGACCGTTCGATAATTATCGTGTCGATTCTCTATTTGTGTTAGAATTTATTGTTCTCTATTTCAAGTCAAATACAAATCATTGCATTCCGTTAATGTTCCAATTATCTACAAGAAAAAGAACCAAAAAAAAAATTAAATTAAATTAAATTAAATCCCTTTCTTAATACCACGATTTTTTTTTTTTTTTTTAACAAAAAAACATTTATGTTGAAGGTTCTTTTTTTAAAAAAGAAAAATAATTATAATTTAGGGTAATTTGTAATTTTGTGAAGTTATAGAGGTATAAGGATTATTTTATTATTTGGCCATCTGATTTAATCCAAAATCTTAGCCGGAGGACGGACACCGAAAAAATTGAAAGTTGAATATATTAAGGTTCCCTTTATTTCAACCTAAAATGTTTTTTGCTGAAAAAATTTCTCGGCATTTGAAGCGTATGAAAAATCACAAATATTATTTTATATTTTAAAACTCTGATAGTGAAAACATAAAATATTATTTTATATTCTCATTTAATCATATTCACAAGGTAAAAATTTCCACTTCTTGGCTCTTAAATGTGCCTTATTAAGTGAATTTGCGTTATGGGTGTGAGATTGGTTTCAATGTTATGTAGTGAACTCTGTAAGTATCAGAAGAGTACCGAATTCCTGATCACGAAGCTTCCCTTCCGGAGGCTTGTTCGTCAAATCTTCAAGGTGATCTTTCTTTCTTTTTTTTTTAAAAAAAAAAAAAATTAAAAAATTAAACAAAAAACTATTTTATTTTTTTGTTTTTAAAAATTTATATATATATTTTTTAGTTTTTTAAAATGTACATAATATGGATGGACATGAATAATTTTACTAACAGTGAAGGTGGAAAAATAAACCCAAAATTTGGAAGTCCATTCCCACCATACTTGCACAGAAAACATACATCCTCCAGACCCACCATGAGTTGACATGATTATCAATAAATGGCAGCCAGAAAACTAAAGTTGTCGATCATATTACTCTATTCAGGAATTCACCCAAATATCACATTTCAACAAAATAATTTTGACGAACGCATAAAATTAATCAGTTGGAAATAGAAATTTAATGCCACAATTTCATCAAAGTATGAATGTAAATGGTAGCTAGCTCACCAAGTCAATATATGGGCCCAACATCCTTCTTGCCTTCTCTTCATTTCTGACCTGAGAATTTTTCATATGAGAGTGGGGATATACATCGACAAGTTAATAGGCAGTATTGTACACCAAAAGTTTTAAGAGAATATGGAAAAAAAATTTCTTGAATAATGCTACACTGGCTTGCAGCTCTTTCAGGTAAGAATGCGCGCATTACAAATACATTAGGGAGGTAAAAGCAGAAATACCAATACTCGGACGGGAAATCCTTTCTTCTGTAAGATGTCAACTACTCTTCTACCCAGTTATTCTAAACTATTTGAATGGTAAATTAAAAGATATTTTTGGGTATGAAAAAATATCGAATATTTCATCTTGTAGATTAGTTTTGGTCATAGCGGTAACTCTTTTGTTGGTCAAGTAATTTGGTTTTAAGGAAACAAAATAATCTTTATAAATATGGACGGTTTTAGACTAATTTCTGTTAATTTTTGGTGGCGGATCTCAAATTTGTTTCGTGGATTGAGATCTAGCTAATTACCATGGTGCATTAGCTAGGTTTGAGCTTGTTTATTTTTAGGTTAATATAGGTAGCACCGTCTTGGGGAGGGTTATCCATGCACTTCTTTTCTCTTATTAAGTAGACTATTATACTATACTACCATACAACTATGGTGATGTACATGACAATAAAAATAAGTCATTGATTTTTTCTTCCTATAAGTCCTATTGTTTTAAATGGTGATTTTCACTGTCATATCATCATAGTTGTATAACAATAGTAGAATAGTCTACTTAATAACTTTTTCATTAAAAATTAAATGCAATCCCTTCGAAACAGTTGCCAAAAAAAGAAGAAAGGCCGGGTATAGTAAGCTTCATTTAGATTAATATTGAGAAAGAGACTAGGGTTCAAAACTGTTGATACACAGTATGACCACTGCCCGAAACGTCACCCACAACCTGCAAAATAGCAAAGACAAAGGGTGAATTGCCAAGGTGTGAAAGCACTTTGATGCCTCAATCATACAAACCACTATATGGAGAAGATGAAACAAAAGTAGGAGTGAAAACTTGGTTTCGGTTAGGATTTGTATATATAGCTCACTGCTCGAGATTCTTTCTCTTTATTGAATGAAGATTGATTTTTTCAAAAAAAAAAAATGTTAAATATATATAATTAGCAATATCAATTAAGAAATGATATATATTGAAAGTTCTATAAAATAACAATACAAAGATAACTAATGCATTAAATGCATTATTAAGGAATAATACATGACATACCCTTCTCAACCTAATACTCCATTATCGGTGTTCTTCCCAAATTACCAATTGTGTCAATCTCCCCCTAAACTTAAATGTCAATGTCCCTCCTTTTTAGTTTTTACTATATTATTCTAAAAAAATTAATTTTTTTTTTGTAAATCCTTATAAATTGGTTTTTCTATTAAAAAAATAATATTTACAACATATCCTTATAAATTGGTTCTTTTTAAAAAAAAAATAATAATAATAATTTTTTTAGTTTTTAGGCTTTTTTTAAAAAAATAAATAATAATTTGAAGAGTTTTTTAATTTAATGAAAGGATATTTTTATCCTTAGATGGACAATGACATTTTGTTGGTAGTTTAAGGGGAATATTAATACAATTGGTAGTTTAGGGGGGGGGGGGGGGGGGACATTGATAATAAGGTGATAGTTTGAGGAGGTATGTATACTTTTCCCTATTATTAGTTGTATGTTCTCTCAAAAGAATCAATTTGTTATGTTAATTGTACTTTGGGCATTTTTCTCCCAGGAAATGATATTCCCGATTAGTTTAGGTATAAGGACGAGGAATCCTCCGTATGTTTTGAAGTGCTTACATTATTGACTGTAATGAGAAATGACAAAGAAATAATTATTTCAAAAATAATCTAATTAGAAGTCAAAGCCATGCACGAGTGGATCACTTGATAAATCAAAGTTTATACTAAAAGGCAGCTTGAGTACAATCAGCACAATATATAGAAACCACAGTAAGTCTTGAAGCAAATAGTGAAGACGAACAATTTTTCTTTCTTTTCGTTTGACTTGCAATTCATTCTTTCCAGAGTCTACTTTCATATGGCCGAAAACGAAATGTAGAGTCGTGTTTCTGAGAAAGAAATGCTGCAGAGTTGTATGTTGAGTGGAGTGTTTCAACCCAGAGTCTACAATGTAGCCGAAAAAATAAAGTAACTGGGATACTTGCCGACGTGATTGCAACAACGGGAGTCCATGCACTTGCGTTATCATATACCAAGAAGCAAATTGCGCTGAAGGCTACCATCATGCCGGCCATAGAGATCAAGAGTGTGGCAAGCCCAAACACCAACTTTTCAGGTAATGATTTCATGAAATCCTTCTCTGTGTAACGTGATGTGAGAATTGACAAGAAAACTACTATTGAAGTTGAAGAGGAGAACAAAGCAATTGCATCTGATATGAAGAATACCATAAACCAGTTACTTCTCAAAAAAATAGGAGTGCCTGTCTCATTGTTGCCACCTGGTACAGTTAAAGCTGCAGCAAAAACTACAGTAGCAATCAATGTTGCAACGAGCATGCAATAGTTTGCTGTGTCCTTCATCCATTTTTCACCATTTGTCTGTAAACCTTCATGTGTCTTTGTAAATATCTCCTCGGGTGTTTTCCCCTTTGAATTCTTCTTGTTCACGTATGACTGCGGCACAATATTTTTAATCTCCTACAGTTGACCAAGATATAAATTGAAACGTGACAGTTCAACCATTACTATGGATCAAATACAAAAATAATATTATTAACACTCACCTTAAACCACAACAACTCCTGTTGCATTTGAAGGGCTGGTCCTGATACGATATTTAGTCTATCTCGAGGAGGTAATCGTGCAGCTAAGTGCAACATATTCTCCTTGCTTTTTTTATTGGTATTGGATGCAAGGCTATTCATGTTATTATTACCTATCTCGTATATTAGACTGAACACGCTTTTTTGCCGATATAAAATAGCAATGTGAAATAAACTCTGTTTTTTTTCGTCTACTTGCCATATAAGGTCAGGATAAGTGCGTGTAAGTAAAATTATAAATTCAACATTTCCTGCTTTTGCAGCTTCAAAAAGTGAAGTCAGAGCCAAGTTTGATGACAACTCGCAATCAACATTTCCTACTTTTGCAGCTTCAAAAAGTGAAGTACTCAGAGCCAAGTTTGATGACAACTCGCAATCAACGTTTTGAAAAAGTTTATCAACTAATTGATGGGCTGATGTACTCTGCGTCGAAGCTTTGGTATAGATCCCTTTGAACCCTGTGGTTGAGAAACGATCTATTCAGAGATGGTTTGGTAATAAAAAAATAAATTAAATCCATATGATTTACTTTTAAAATATCCATAATGAATGATATTGAAAGTTTTATATAATATAAAGAAAAATGTTGGGATACTAGTATAAAGTAATTTACAAATTAACATAATAATTCATAATTAGATAAATAATTAAGTGAAATTGATAAGTCAAGTTTCTTATTTAATTATTTCATCAATCAAAAAACTGTCATCTCAATTTCTAAATTACCCAAAAAAAAAAGTATTAAATGTGGCTACTTGTAGTAATATATATTGTTCAAAGAAAAATGCTACATGTATTAACTCTTCTACTAGCATAAGCTTATTTAAGTGATGTGTCGCTCATTTATTGGATAAAAATAAAACAATTAATTAAGAGAAATATAATGAGTACCAATGAATGGATTACACATTAGTTTAGTAAACTTCGATTAATAAAAGAGTTATTACCACTAATATTTCTCTCGAGAAGTGACTTCAAAAGACAATATTATTATCTTGGGAAGTGACTTTAATTTCATCCCATAATTGGTCTCAATGTTTTTCTTATTGTGGTACCCAACGTTCACACCATAAACATTCTCTTATCTTGGGAAACGATATAACATTGCAATATGCACATATATACATTTTTAATTTTATTATAGCACACCGTCAAAAATATTCGATGCATTATATCATGTGAGGATGCTGTGTCATTATGTAAATTAATGTGTTTTTCAGTACAATGTCAATAAAGTGAATAAATCTATCTTCAAGTACATCTCAAAAAACTACATAAATTAAAACACAATGAACAGACAAACGAGAGATCACAAATTAAAGGAAATCCTTCCCAACTTAGCTCAATTTTTGCTCTCTCTTTTTTTTAGGTTCATTTGACACCACTAAACACTCAATTTAACTCAAAATTTTTCAACTTTAATCAATATTTTTCCACCCAACTAATAAAAAAATTTTAAAATCAAGAAAATTAAAAAATAAAAAAATAAAAAAAATAAAAAAATAAAAAGTAAAAAATATTTATTTATGGGTGGTGGCCGGACCACCCCTAAGAGTCTCAGGGAAGCCAATCCACCCCCGAAACCAGCTGGTGGTGGGGCAGCCACCCCATCTGGGTTTCGGGAGTGGATCGGCCACCCCTCGGGGAGGTTCAAAACTACCCCATTTTTTTTAAAATATATATTTTTTAATTTTTAATTTGTTTTATTATTATTATATTTTATATTCTTCAAACAACCCAAACATAATCTCAACTCTTTTTTCTCATTGATATTTGCAATTTTGAGTTAAGTAAAATAGAAATAAATCACACACACAAAGGAGTCAGCATTTCTGAAAATGCATATATAAAATATGTATATATATATATTAAATTTCACGAATCAAACGACTAGTTAAAGTTGACTTCTTCCCACCAACCATCGCATGCCATTTTCATTTGGCAATCATGGGTTTGCCTTTTGCATTATTGTTGCACAAAGCATCTCCAATCATTTTTATTTTGGAGAATTGAAAAAAAATATATTGAAATTGCACAAAGCAAATATCAATGATTTAAAAACAAGAGTTTATTCCAACTATATGTAGATATCAAAATTTTCCATAGTTTAGGAAGTAGATATCATCTAAAGATTTGATGAGTCAAAGAAGAGTATTTTCCCGTGCCAAGGGGTAATTTGAGTAAATTGTCATCAAGTTGTTTATTATTGTAATAAAGAAAAATAAAATAATAATAATAATAAAAAAACTTGGGAAACGTCGTAAACATCTCTGCAATTAAAGAGTTTGGGTTGTAGGCAAACCGACAGGAGTTCGAGCATCTTTTCCAGAATGATAGCTGACTTCCGTTTCCATTTGTCAAACGTTGTTTTCTGGCCAACAATTCCAAAGCTGTCCACCAACCTTTAATGCCATTTCTACGATTCCCGGCAGTTGCTGACGTTGGATCCATTTTCTTCGCAATTTCCAATGCTATATCTGCCCATAAAACCGCGCATTAATTTGATCACTATAAAAAGATTGGTTCAAAAATCCTGAAAATATGGTCGCTGATATTGGAAGAGAATTGGTAACTCTATCCATATTGTCTAAATGCCTAAAAAGTATTCTGAAAGTTATGCGGCAACTTGTGAAACAGCTATAACATACGTTTTCTGCCCAATCAAATAAAGATAATGGCATGCTAAATTAAATAATGCTTCAAACTCACAATTAGTAAAACATAGGACATACCATACAAATCAGTGGAAATAGTAGCAAGAAGGAGAGTAAAGCGTTCATCAGTAGTCAACCGTTCAAAACGAGTCACGTACAATAGATAAGAGACCATGTCTCTATGTCCAAGATCAGCTGCAATGAGAAGTGGTTTCACATTTCGCAGATCATTCATCAATGGCAGTTTGTCGTTCTTTTCCACAATCTCCTTTGCCATTTTCACGTCTCCTGTTTCAGCAGCCACGTGAAGGGCCGTGAATTTATATATGCTTTTAATTTCCAAGTCACGCTCAGTCATCTGTTCCAGTTTCAGCAGTTCTGTTACAAAAGTTGTCTGCTTTGCGGCCACCGCATTGTGAAGTACCGTATCTTCCTCTTTTGTTATGGGACATCGAATGAATTCCCGGTTCTTGTCAAGAATAGCCTTAGCAGACGGCCAATCACCTCTGTAGGCAGCGCTGAGGAGCTCTCGTTTTAATCTTTTTTCCACTGTAAAATTTTATTTTTCAAGCGAAAATTATGAATTACAACATGTGGTGATAAAATCATACCACTTGGATGCTAATTAAGATGTTGGAAGAAGTAATATATTTATCTTATAGGGAATCTTCCAACTTTACGTATCTGCAGCAAAGTGAAATTTTCTCTTTTTCTTCTTCCTTTGTGTGTGTTCATGCTTGTTTGTAATTGTTGTTTTGTTTCATTATTTTTGGTTATTTCTTGGCATACAGAAGGTGCTTCAAAGTGCATTTTGCTCCATTTCAAAATGCAGTTTAATTTTGCAAGGTGGAATGGAAAGCATATATAGCATGGAAAAAACGTATTCATGACAGTTTTCACTATGATATTCCAAAACTGACTCATATGATGAGAGAAATAAAGAGAGCATTTACGTACCCTCAGTTTCGCTTGAGCATGGCTGCCATACATCTATAAAACTTCCCCCTGAAGAGTTTGCAGGTACATGCTTTATTTCAATAGGAGCTGCTGACTGTCGTCCTACACCTCTTTCCTAAAAAAAAATATATTAAATTGATATTGATTGTTATTTACCTTGTATAAGAGTAATTATAATCAGGTTCGATGGTAATCAAATCAATCAAGTTTGATGGCCGGTAATCAAATCAATCAGATTTGATTACCATATTTATCTATTTCAATTCTCCTATAAATAGGAGCATTTGTATTGTAATATCAATCAAACAATAAAATTGTAATGTATCTCTTTGGGCATTATCTGTGGATGTAAATTATAGACCGAACCACGTAAAAATCCTTTGTGTTATTTTATTATTTCCTCCATGTATAAGCTTCCCTTTTCAAGTAATTTTAAAAGGCATACTTGTGTCCTAATGGTGATTTTAATAGTCACATCATTCTTATTCTTAATAGGATACAAGTAGACCTCCTAGGATTAATTTCCCCTTTCTGATCCAAGTGTGTTAATCCAAGTCTATGATTTGTAGAACTGTCCGATTTCAAGATTGGTGCATGTATTAGATGACGCTAGGACCTGACTGGTACAACGTTGTTAAAAGAGTTTCCAAAATTAGTTTAATTATAGATATATCAATGTTTATGGTTTAGGAGTATTTTGAAATGAAGAGCTTCTAAAGAGCTTTGAAAATAGAGCGTACCCTACAGAAAGATATATATATATATATATATATATATATAAAGAAAAAAATACCCCTATATATTTTTCAATAAGACAAAAATATATCTATAAATTTAAAAATAAAAATAAAATCTTTTTTTTTTAAAAAAAAAAAAAGAAAAAAAAAAGACAAAATTTAATTTCAAAAGAACTTTTTTTTAAACGAAAATTTTTAATTTTTTTTAAAAACGATTTTTAAAAAAAAATATAATTTTTTTTTAAAAAAAAAAACGGAAATTTTTATTTTTTATTTTTTAAATTTTGTTTTAGAAAACGAAAATTTTTATTTTCTTAAACGAAAATTGTTAATTTTTTTAAAACGGAAATTTTCATTTAAAAAAATTATAAAATAAAACAAAAAATTTCAATTTCTATAAAATCGAAATTGTTTTCTTATAAAAAGGATTTTTTTTTTAATTTTAAATTTGCCACCCTTCGGATTTATTTATTTATTTTAGATTTAGGTTTTTTTAGAAGTTTTAGTATTCTTTGTTTTTATTTTATTAAGTGTACGTACTTTTGTTATTTGGGAGAACATTGACAATATTTTGGTAGTTTTGGGGGGACATTGTCACAATTTAAAGTTTGGAAAATGACATTATCAATTTGGTGATAGTTTTGGGAAAAGTATATGGACTTTCCCCTATATATTATGGGAATTGTTTGTCTTTTTCCATTCAACTTTTATAAAAACCAACTATTGGATTTGAATTGGGTCTTTCAAATCTAATCATTGGTTTTTAAAAAGTTGTACAGAAGAAAAACTCAAGAATGACGTTTAGACATTTTATAGTGTAAGGCCCAACTCATAACAAGCTATTGTTTTAAAAGAAATAATGCTTGAATCTATGCACTTCTGTGTATGTTTTAGTATGATATACGAATCTACACGAGTCTGTGTGACAGTGAGTTGTAGGGCATTAATGGCACCTTAATAATCAAGTGTAAGATTAAATTGAGTTTAAGCTAATAGAGATTAAGTAATCATTACTAACAATTACAATTTAACAGTCAAATTTTAATGACGGTTAGATTAGCAGTTATTTACAATTAATTGCAAACTTACATGATAATTTAAAACTCCAAGTTTGACAGTTTTAATAGTTTAAGACATATATAGACAATTTCTCTCTTCTTCTATCCTTTTCAAAACGTTTTATTAAGTCTTGCTAGAATTTAAACTTTGAGAGTGTTCTAGTTTGATTTCGTTTTGAGCAAAAGGTAACTATTTGTTTGCAACCTATACCATCCCCTTAATAAGAGGGAATTTTTTGGTAAAATTATGAGACTTAAAAAAATAAAATAAAATTTGGGTAGAGAGCCACCCCCAATGGCCGGCCAGGGGGTGGCCGAACCACCCCCATGGCCTATGGGGGTGGTTCGGCCACCCCCATCTTGCAAAAAGGGGGTGGCAGAACCACCCCCAAGGGCCATGGGGTGGCCGAAGCCACCCCTTGCCCAAAAGGGGGTGGCCGAACCACCCCCAAGGCTCTTGGGGGTGGTTCGGCCACCCCCTTTTTGCAAGATGGGGGTGGCCGAACCACCCCCATAGGCCATGGGGGTGGTTCGGCCACCCCCTGGCCGACCATTGGGGGTGGCTCAAGCCACCCCTACCCAAAATGGGGGTGGCCGGCCACCCCCTTCTTTTTTTTTTTTTTTTTTTTTTGGTTCTTAATTTTTTTTATTACTATTTTTTTAATTTACAATAATATTTTATTATTATTTTTATTAATGGGATATGTGTCCTATTTGTGGTTATAGGATTTCATCTCAGAAATTTTAGCTATAAACTGAATATTCTCCAGTCCATAATGAACTAGAGAGGATCTTGTTTTCCTCTTCCCTTCCTTGCCTTGCTTGGTATTTATAGTTTATTAATGGTCTTGTATTACTAAGTTTAAATGTCTTTACAATTGAATAAGGTAAATCAAGAATTGTAGAATGGCTATTTAATGATTTATAAAACTGAAGAATATAGATGTCTTGATTAACGTGTGGGGTTATAAAGATAGATACTTGTTAAAGTTTTATAAAGAGAAATATATGCGCTTTATCTACAATAATATTGGATCCGCTTGTTTGCTAGTCAAAATTACAATAGATGCTGTTAAAGTATTTAACGGTTCAGATGCTTTCAAAATATTTAACAGCCCAGATGTAACGAAAGAAAACTTTTTGTACTGTATATTGGAATTATACAGACCGAAACAGATTCACGCTCTAGAGGAAGTCTGGTAGCTAGCCTCGGGCTCCAGGTCTGGTGGATCTCAACCCCATCTGAGGTGGAGGGTTCTGTGCTCATGATGGGAAATCTTTTGTTTGGATTTTGGATTTGGGTTGAGATTTGAGGTGGGGTTTGGAGTGGGTTTTGAAGCAAGGAGATGTTGGGGTTATATAACGGTAAGGTTTACAGAGAACGAGTGGTACAAGAAGGGGGATTTTTTAGTTCTCTCTCTAGTTCTCTGTTTCGCCTCATTTCAATTACAGCACAACGGTTTCGTTAAAAAAGTATAACAAGTTTGCTTTGGTTACATCTGAGCCGTTAAATATTTTTAGAGCATCTGGACCGTTAAATATTTTAACCACAGCACACAAGCTGGATCCAATAATATTGGGATCGGGACGTTACAAACCATGTGCATACCAATTCATCAGAATTGGTGTGTGCAAACAATTTCTTAAAAAAAAAAGGACTCAATAACGTACCTTAACCGTACGAGTACGCGGAGAATCTGTATCATCTATTGGTTGATGAAGAAATGCTCTCTGACCCAAGAGTACCCTGAGAAATGATGGAAAGAATGGACATTTTTGTTGATTGACAGCTTGTCCAGAAGATGCGCCTTGACGACGAGTCGTTGATGAAGATGCCTTTCTCCTTGCTACCTCTAGAGGGTGGTTCCAAGTTCCTTCTTCCATTTTTTTCTTGTTTCTTTGGAAATAAAATGAGATAGAAAATAAATAAATAAATAATCAATCTGATAATATGCGTATATATAGAATTCCTAATTAGGCGATCGAGTAGATGCATGGAGACAGCTACAAAAAGTAGGTATATGATCTATGTGAACATCAACAAATTCTCTATTTTGGACTAATTTAAGTTTATGGATTCTGATGATTTATAATGATAATTGCATTCAAATACTAAAGACCTCCGAAATCAAGCATATGGGTACGTGTTGGTCTCTCTAATTTAATTTAAATTCAACAATCTTTTTACATGCAAACGTAACAAATTATACAACTAGACTACTTTAACAAATCATTAATTATTCTACTATTGATCGATTAACACCCTGTTATTCAGTGTTAATTTATTTATTTCAAGAAGCGAGATATTTTAGAAATTTAGGATAAACTTTAATTTCAAATGTTAAAATGTTATTACAAAGTTTTCAAAGTATATACCCCTAGAGAGGCGAAAACTACAGACAGAAAGAGTGTAAGTACCTAGTTTCGCTTGAGCTTGGCTGCTGTACATCTATCTCCACCAATTCTTCTTGTGATTTCGTTTCATCTAAGCTTTGCTGTTTGTCCAGAGCCAGTCGCTGATGAGGATTTGTAGAACTATCAGATTCGACGTTTCGTACATGTAGTAGTACTTCATGAGGAGCTGCCCCTTCCTGATCCAAGTGTGTTAAAAGAGATTTCAAAATTAGTTGAATTATAATTTATAGATGATATATCAATCCTTATGGTTTGGGGGTATTTAGTACGGTGAGAAGAACCCGACGTATCCCGCTCGTGTGCGTGGTAGTGTGTTGTAGGGTGCTCTGGAATGGCACCTTGATAGTGTTGTAAGATTCAATTGAGCTTCATCTAATAGTTGAAATTAACTAATAGTTACTAATTACAATTTAATCATCATTTACTATTAATTACAAAATTACATGTTTATTAGTGAACGTACATTAAAATTGCTAATTTGAGACTGTAATAGTCCATTAATGTAGACCAGTTTAAGTCACAAATTAAATAAAATTTCCTCGATCCTCTTATATCTCTCTCAAAACCTTCTGTCAAGTCTCTCTCTTGTTAGAATATAAACTTTGTGGAGGTTTTAGTTTGGTTTGGTTTGTGTAAAACGCAACCAAACCATAGAGTATTTGGGCTTTATTGTATCCTGGAGAAGTGTTTACTTTAACCAATAATTTCTTAAAGAAAGCAATTCAGTAGCGCAACTAGCAATTAACTTCTTGTATTAATTTTCTGCACTTACGGATAGTGCTCGTTGACGAAGAGCTTGTCCAGAAGAAGCGCTTTGAGGATGGCTCCTTGATGTAAATGCCATAGCTGCTTCAATTGGGGCCTCTCTTTTTTTAGGAGGGGTGTCTTCCATTCTTTTTTTCTTGTTTCTTTGGAAATAAAATGAGAGAGAAAATAAATAACTAAATAAATAATCAATCTGATAATATGAGTATATAAAATTCCTAATTAGGTGAGTAGATGAAGATAACGGCTACAAAAAGAAGGTATATCTAGCTATGTGAACATCAGCAAATTCTCTATTTTGAAATAATTTTAAGTTTGTGGATAATGATGATTTATAATGGTAATTGCCTTCAAATACTCTTGGTATTGATTAAATCAGAGAGACCTCCAAAAGTAACAAGATACAACTAGATTACTTTAGTCAATTATTAATTATTCTGCTACCGATTGATATTAAACACCCTGTTATTCAGTGTTAGTTTATTTATTTTAGGAAGAGAGTTATTTACGTTTTAGAAATTAAGGATAAAATTTTCAAATATTGGAATTTTATTACAAAGTTTTCAAAGTACATAAGTACTTAGACCAAGAGAATTCAAACGAGAAAGATAGGTTTTGTTTTTAAGGGTTCAGCACCTCTCATAGATTATAGATCAAAGATAGCATAGTACTGGACCTCAGATTATTAAGTGCAACTAATACGTATGGTCCATCACCCGAATCTTTTTACTTCAAGTGAAAACCCCTAGTTAATCACATAGACTCATTCGCAATACAGTCTATAAGTTAAGCTTAAAATATACTTTAATACTTAAAAAATTGTACCAAATAAAAGCTGGCATATTTGTTAATAAATTTCAATTTTTTTTTTTTTTTTTTTTTTTTTTTTTTACATTTTTACTATAAAAATGACCACAACACACTTTGGGCAAAATCTTAAAAATAAAGTTTTTTTTTTTTAAAAAAAAAAAAAACACTTTTTAACTTAAAAACTATATTTTTCAAACACAATCCTAAATGTGCTCTAAGTGAAGATCAGTTGAGATCATACAAACCCTTGCATAGAAGGCATAATTGTCTGCTAGGCCACTAAAACAAGTTGAAAGAGAAGTTTTCTAAAAACAGAAGAAATACCGAGTCTAATAAAGTGACATGTGCTCATAAAACATGTAAAAAGCACATATTTTCTTATTAATTCTATTAAAAAAATGTGTATTTCTCAAATATTAAGAAACATGTATCACTTTATTAGATTAATTTATAAAAATTAACTACAAACTAGTTTGTAGCTAATTTATATACATATTAGAGTTTCCAACAAATGTCCATTGTTAGCGCTTATTTGCGCTTGCGTTTGAGAAATAGAGCTTTTAAGTTAAAAAAAGCTTTCGAGCAATTGCTTTATTTTTAAACTTTTGCCAAAAGTGCTTTTTGGCCATTTTTAGGCTTTTTGAACCCTTAAAAGTACTTTTAATTTTGTTACCAAACCAATACTTTTTTCTTCAAATGGGTTTTTTGAGTGTTAAAAGCACTTTTAGGCCCCTCAAACGCAATCCCAAACAGGGCCTAAATAATTGATGAATTTATAAGAATTTTTTAATAATGGAAAAAGATAAAGAGACCATAATTTTGACTCAAGATAGTATTTAGTCAATTGTTTAAAATCTTGCTTCCAATCCCCTTCAGATCAGAAGTCGAAGAGGGTAAAATTCTGAGCTGTTCGGGTCCATGCCCGTCACTATGTTTCATAAACTTTTATTCTATAAAGTTTTTGCAAAATAGTAAATCAGCATGAAGCACCATATCATGGGAATACCAAACATATATATGATTTATGGATGACAAGAAAGGTAAAGAAGGGTAGGAATATCTCTGGTTATTGTAAACTAATAAAAGAATAATTAAAGGTACTGAGAAAGAGAAAAATGGTAAGCAAGGGCACAATGACAACGACAATAACGAAGAAGATTTATTAGAGATGCTTGAAACACTTACTGTCAAATTAAGCCAGTTGAGCAGCCAAAGGAAACGGAACTTTAATACTAAAATATTTGTATTTGGCAAGTTGTGATGCTCAGCCTTGCAGGATATAGTATTATATATATATATATATATATATATATATATATAGATGTGCAAGAACTTTCTTCCAACGTTAGGTAAGAAGTGCTTACGTGGGAGCTTGACGTCACGTATCAAGTCATCCATGATGTAGAAGTTTGTATATATGAGTGATTCAGAGCTCCTAAAATTCACGAAGTCCCGCCCCTTGCCAGTTGTCATGCGATCAGAAGTTTGTACTAAAATGAATGGAGTATGCAAACAGACAAGTCAGACGATAATAACACCTCAACAACCCTAAGTTATGCAATGCAACATAAATAATAATAATAATAATAATAATAATAATAACTGTCCCTCCTTGTTATCCTATTGAGAGTCTTCTTTGTACGTGGATCGTTTGAGGAGCAGGGAGAGGAAACAATAAATATATAACTAAAAATTTGGTTAATTAGAGCATTATTGTTAACCAAAATAGTTAAGAAAGAATTACATTTCTCAAATTTAGTTATCTACTTTTATAGAATACTTATATTAGGCTCAATGTTTTGCATATTCACTTTCATTATTCTATTTAAATATTATTTTTCAATTTTTTTATTTTTTTCAACAATTATATTTTTAAATATTTATCTTTTCTTTATTATTATATTTTTGAATATTTATCTTTTTAAAATTTTATCTTTTCTTAATAGTCATATTTTTTAAAAAAAATTTGCATCTTTTTCAACGGTCATATGTTTTCAATATAAATAAAGCAATTTTCTCCTCAATTTTTATTCACCTCAACTAAAAATTTATTTTCTATTTAATCTGTAATCTCTAAAATATTTCTTAGTGACTAACGATGATTTAAAAATAATTATTGGTGCTAGCTCAACCAAACCCCTCCCACCCGCACCAATAAATACATCAACAAATGCCTTCCATCCTTCTATATATCGACATTGAAGCCCATCCCACCGACCAATCATACCCATCAGGATGGTTTTGCAATTAACCGAGGTGGGACGTGCACAGAGAGAGAGAGAGAGAGAGAGAGAGAGAGGAAATATAAAAAGTAATAATCCAAAAATAAATTGAGACTCACCAAATTAGAGCATCCAAATAGTTTTTTTAAAAAAAAAAAAAAAAAAAAAAAAAATTCTTTTTAGCTATTTTCATAAGTCAATTCATTAAAAACCAAAAAAAAAAAAAAAAAAAAAAAAAAAAAAAGCTTTCATAATAGTCTCAGCAAAATGATGATTTTTTCACTCATAAAAAATTAAAAAATAATAAAATATCTTTTCAAACTCCTTTTTTTTTTTTTTTTTTTTTTGTTTCTTTTTCACACACAACCAAAACGTTTACCAAGGAAATTGTTTTATTTATATTGAAACCATTAGACTCTTTTGAAAGAAAAAAAATGGACGGATAGGCCGAAAGATGAATAATCAAAAATATAAATGTTTGAGAAATAATAATAAAAAAAAAATTGAAAATAATATTTACATGGAATAGTAAAAATTGATAGTTAAAATGGTGAAGCTGCTAGGATGCTTTAAAAATATTAACAGATAAAATAGAGAAAGATGATTTTTTAGCTATTTTTGGTAGTAAAATTTAATGAGTCTAGTAGGGATCGATGAATTGAACACCATTAAGGTATTGATTAAATGTACCTCATCATGTCCTTAGGAGGAGAGGGGAGTGATAGTGACGCAACACAAAAGGAAAATCACAGAAAATAAAAATAAATTTATGTTAAACAAAGTCTCACCGACCAACAATAGAGTTTGGCAGAATCTCGATCACCACCGAGGAAAAGAGGAATTGCACCTCAAAAAAAGAAGTGTCATATGTAACAAAAGTATCTCACTAAGAATACATAGTTATTCATTCATCTATATATTTATTGATTTTAAACTGTAACTGAAGAATACTTAAATAGATTGACAAAAAATAATAATAATAATAATAAATCATAACCCTAATTTGAAAGACTTTCGGCTAAACTCATTCTTGAATTGCAAAATAACTTAAAACTTTGGGTCAAATCCATTGAAATTACAACTAAAATTGATAACCTAAATAAAATATATAACTTAATTTAAACTAAAATTCTAGATTCTTTATTAATTTTTCATCTTGCATCATCATATAGCTAGCGAATAAAATTTTCGGTTAATTACTGCTATGTACGTAGTGTGTGTTAACATATTTTTCTGACCAATGTGGACCTCGAAACAAGAGATCCAGCTAGGAGGGAGAATGTCAGTTTCAAGATCATCACCAATATCTCAGTATGAGCAAAAGTTTGGATTTTACGACATTTACAAATATTCTTTTTTAAAAAAAAATTAAAAGTGAATTTTCATCCTGAACCACCATATAGCTCATTCCCATTGCTTTTTTCATGATTTCTTTTAGTTTTTGTGATTTGGATTGAATATGGTAAAATAATAATGGTTGTACACCGCTAAAACTAGCTAGTACAATATATATATATATATATATATATATGCCATCTATTATTTCTCGTACTTGAATTAAGTTATTAAGGGTCTCTACTGGACAATTTATCTTTCTATTCTTCATGATTTGATTATCCTATCAAACATAATTACATATCTTTCTATACAGGTATTTGTTTGTCTCATATTAACTGATCAGTCCATTCTTAATTTATTATCCTATCATACGTATCTTTCTATACAGCTATTTGTTTGTTTCATATTTATTTATAGATAAAGCTCTATAAATAGAGCATTTTGTATTGCAAACTTATCAAAAAATAAAAATAAAATGTTGTATTTCGGGCTTTACCTGGTAGACTTAAGTCATAGACCAAACCACATCTCTTTTATTATTCCGCTATTTTTTTTTTCTTTCAAACTTATGGGTCTATTGTTGATTAATTATTGTTTCATACATCGCTCTCTAAACAGGTATTCGTCCATCTCATGTTAACTTACCTGTCTATTGTTGATTTATTACCCTGTTATACATCGCTCTCTGAGCTTTTTATCTAGGTATATTAAGTAGTAGAAAATACACAAAGAGAATCAATCAAAATAATCTAATATACATATTAGTGAACAATAATCCATTACAAAAATGAATTTAGTATGCAAAACAGTCATGCATTCATGTCAGACGATAATAATTCCTCAACCAAAAATTGATGCAACATAATAAATGCACCGCTGAAACGACAACTGCATGCCCTCCATGTGATGAATTAGAATCCTTTCAATTTTATTGGAAGGTTATTTTTGATAGAGATACAATTTTGTGACACAATTGTGGCCTAACTTTATCTTATGCATGTGGTCATTTTTTTTTTTTAAAAAAAAAAAACAAAATAAAAAATAAATTTTTTTTTTTGAAGTAATAACATCTTATATGGTCCTTTAATTTCTAAAGAAAAAAAAAATTGTGTCTCTATCATTTCTCATATATATATAACATGAAAATGATATTGCAAAATCAAGAAATCTCGTTTACTTAAATTAATAACACATTAATTCGTACTTTTAATTAAATTTACACAAATTGGAAGTAGAAAATTAACTATTAATGTATTGCATGTCATATCGTGATTTATTTTTTATGCTTGGAATCGATCGCACTATGATAAAGGTCAATTTCTTGACGTGTGAACACACTTTTTTTTTTCTTCTGACCCGATAATTTTTGTGTGGACCATAAAACAAGAGGCCCTTAGTTGTTAGTACAATGGAAGAGATAGATAACTAAAAATAATAATAAATTTAATCTTTTGATTAATATTTTATAAAACCAGGTCCTTCCTTACATTTCTTTATATAGGTATTTGTCCATCTCATTTAGCACATCAGTCTATTATTGATTTATTATCCTGTCCTACATTGCTCATGTTCTCTATCAATATCCTGTCATACATTGCTCATGATGTCTATCTAAGTATTTGTCTGTCTCATGTTAACTTATGAGTCTATTTTTGATAAATTATCATTTCATACATCGCTCTCTATCTAGGTATTTGTCTATTATTGATTTATTATCCTGTTATACATCTTTCTTATCGGTCTATTGTAGATTTTTAATCCTATCATACATTTCTCTCTATACATGTATTTCTATGTTTCACACTCTCTCACTCATGCATAAGAACGAAAAAGACGATTATTATCAAGAAGAGAATAAGAAGAAAGTATAGAAACTAATAACAGAATAGAGATATAAATAAAAGAGAGACGATAGACAAAGATTAAGGTGGTTCGGCCTATGGCTTAGATCCACACATTAAATCCTTATAGGCTATAGCTTTTATATATATATAATTTGAGTATACAACTCTATTTGTAGAGTAATATTGCATGTGATTTGAAATATTTTAAATACAAACATATCCCTTAAATTATGGGTTAACTAAATATCATCTAAATCAATTATGGAATACGAATCAACATTTATCACAAAATATTTATGGTTAACATGCCCCCGCAAGATGAACGGTCCGATAGTGATAGCTGATCTTGAACATTGAGTGGATGAAGAATGGCTACCATATATATATAGCCTCTAACGATTCCTATGTCCAGAACTTGGCCGGGACTTTGAACAACGGCGACTTTGGCTAGCATTGGCTACTGTGGCTGAAATTTGGTCAACTATGAGCCTTAAATGGGCCACATGGGCCAAAACATCTCCCTCTTTGGGTGTTTTTTTTTTTTAGCTTTTCTGTTCTTGTACATCAACAGTAACCATAATAAAAAAACCAAACACTTGAGAGAAAGTAGAAATAAACCTTCACCATTTTACCTCATTCTTACAGTTTCGCATGAAGCATACATTGCTTATGATCTCTATCCATATCCTATCATACATTGCTCATGATCTCTATCCAACTATTTGTCTGTGTCATGTTACCTTATGAGTTTATTTTTGATATATTATCATGTCATACATCGCTCTCTATCCAGGTATTTGTCTATTGTTGATTTATCATCCTGCTATACATCTCTCTTATCTATTGTTGATTTTTAATCCTACCTTACATCTCTCTCTATACACGTATTTCTCCGTCTCATGTTAACTTGTGAGTCTATTTTTGATTTATTATCATGTCATACATCTCTCTTTATTGCAGGTTGTTTATCTGCAATCCTGTCTGCATTGCATACATAAGAGGTGTTGTATCGAGAGAAGACCTAGAAGATATGATTTTAATTGTTAACCACAATTTTGGCTCATTACTACTCCATAGTGTCCGAACATATTTTTAATTTTGACCTGTGTGAACCACTAAACAAGATCCAACTAGAAGGGAGATGGATAACTACAGTTCGGCTAATAAGTACTACAGATTCTGTTTTTAATAAATATGATGTTTCCAACCATGGGGGAATGTGAGTTTCAAGATCATTATTCATTAAATAATTAAATGAAAATGAGTTTGAGTTTGAGCGCACACGTAAGTAAGAGTGTTACAGTGTTTATTAAATAATTAAATTTCTATTAACTTAACCTTTTGGGACAAGTGATGATTTAACATCCTTCCCCTTTGACTAGTGGAGGCAGCCCATTTAGTAGGAATAGCTAGTATCTCTCCAGTATAAATTAAATATATATTATTTAACGGTGTATATGAAGTTAATATTGAAATGTCTTAAAAAATTTAATAATGTAGAATCATATACACCATTATTTTTTTTTCCTAATTAAATGGAAATTATCCTTATCCCATTTAGCATAATAAAGTTAGAATGAAGACATTTATCTTTCTTTTGTATCTTTAATGATGATGTGACTTTTAAAATTATCATTAGATCAAAATCTCATTTAACATAATAGCTTTTTTTTCCATGGCAAACTTAAAAAAAAACGGTCTTTATGGAAAAACCATGTGGTTTCATCAATTCTGAACATCTAGACTATGTATGCAAATTTAGTCGATCTATTATGGTTTAAAGCATACACCAACAACTTGGTTTAGTCATCTCTCTTAGTCACTTATGAAGGCAGGATTTATCGGTTCTCTAGTTGATATATCTCCTTTTATGTTTCACATGTTTCGTGTCATTTATACAGATTATATAATTGTCACACGAAATGGTGAACTTGCAATTTTTTTCTTTGATTAATAATTGGGATAAATGCAAAATTGATTATCTTGTAGTTGACTTAAATTATAAATCACTCCATGTGGTATAAAAATTAATTTATAGTTCCTTGTAGTTGGCTTAAATTACAAATTATTTCATATGGTGTACAAAATAACAGTTTACTCCCTGAAATCTATTTCTGTTAAGTAATTTAATAAAATCTGTCACTTTGCTATGTCATACCAATCAAAATGTGACACATATTATTATTTATTTATAACTTTCAAAAATAACAATTAGGATTTTTCACATCATTTTATGATACCCGCTAAGATTACACATCAACCCACACTCCATGTCATACGACTATATTAAATTAACCTAATATTTTTTATCCCCAAAATTTTACCATATGCGTAACCCTCCCTCATCTTCATCTTCATCAGCCGCTTCACAAAATGCTCTCAAATCGTGGTGATAGAGATGAAAATGAGGGAGAATTATGCATAGAGTAAAATTTTGGGGATAGAATAAATTATGTTAATTTACTATACCAGTATGACGTGACAAAGTAATAGATTATGTTAAGTTACTTAAATAAATAGATTTTAAATTGTTGTTTTGGCTTACCATGAAGACTTATAAATTATTTTTTATACCACATAGAGTTATTTGTAATTTTTAGAGATCCAAATCCACTCAAAGCAAAAGGTCTATATAGTTTGAGCAGCAGGGATCTAGATCCCTCAAATTTTCAACGAATTTGAGTTTTGGAAAAAATATAATTTAGCTCTCCAAACTACCAGCTATTTTCATTTTAGCCTTATAATGTTCAAAAAGTGATAAAGTAGCCCCCAAACTACCAATCAGTTGCAAGGCCACTCTGTTAGTCATTACCGTCAAATAGGATGAAAAATTCAATACTACGTCGTTTTGGCAAGGTTAAGTTACTAAAATGCCCTTTTGAAAAAAAAAAATCAAATTAAAAAGAAGCCCAAAAAACGGCGCCATTTTGATTGAAATAGAAATTTCTTACAGTTACCAAAACGGCACCGTTTTGGTAAGATAAGGGATTCAAACCAAAAGAGAACCCCAGCTTCCTCACTTCGTCTTCTTCGTCTCATTCCCTTCTTCTTCTGTAGCTGTCTTTTGTTATCTCTAATGGATCTTCGGTTTTTTCGTCTAAGAGGGTGGGTTTGGAGCGTTCGGTGTTCGGGAGATCGAATACCAAGTCATTGGCGTCAAAGTACTTCAAGAAGAGACGAGCCTGCAATTGACGAAGTCGCCATTAGAGCTGTGATTTCTATTCTTAGTGGGTACGTCGGCCGGTGTTTAGACGACGTGAGTTTTCGGGAAAATCTTCAAGAGAAGCGTAAGTCTTGCTTGGTGAGAAGGAAAAAAGAACAGGACAATGGGATTTTTGTGAATGTGGAGCTGGGAATTGAGAGCATAGAGAAGTTGGTGGAGGACGATCAAGGGACGACAACGACGTCGTCTAGAATTGCTCTGTTTTGTGTGTAGGGTATCAGGGAAGGAAGAAATTGACAACGATGGTGATCCCAAGCATATTTGTTCATGAAGACTGGTCCTTTACTTTCTATGAAGGACTGAATAGACACCAAGACTCTATCTTCAAGGACAAAACGATTGCTGAGCTTGGATGTGGGAATGGATAGATTTCCATTGCCATTTCTGAGAAGTGGATGCCTTCAAAGGTTTCTTCATCTTTTGATGCTTTTTAGATATTTCGTCTTTGTATCGGGAACAAATATGCTTGGGATCACCATCGTTGTCAATTTCTTCCTTCCCTGGTACCCTGCACACAAAACAGAGCAATTCTTGTTATCATAAAACCAAAACCCATCAGGAAAATAAACCCGAAAATCGTCCTCGCAAACTTACACGATTCCACAAGATTGCCTATAAGACGTGAAACTCTGATAAACTAACGTACTCTTTCTTGACAATACCTTGGTACTGGTCGAGGAAGATGTTGTCGATCCGGAAATGGTACGTGTGGAAACAATGGTCAGCGGAGGCAGAGTCACCGGAGAAGCGTTTCTGGAGCTCGGAGAGGAAGATCCAGGCCTCCACGCCGGAGGTGGGATCCTCCAGGTGCGCCAGCACCGATCTGAAGGCACCGTAGGTGGCGTCGCCGGACTGCTCGCACTCCTTCAAGAACTCGTCCACCGTGGGCCCCATTACTCGGTCTTCGCTCATCCACCCCACTGTCGCAAAAGCCCAGAAAGAAGGAAGGCAAAGAAAGGTGCTTCTATTTCAATCAAAACGGCGCCGTTTTGAAGGCTTCTTTTTAATTTGATTTTTTTTTTTTCAAAAGGATATTTTAGTAACTTAACTTTGTCAAAACGACGTAGTATTAAATTTTTCATTCTATTTGACGGTAATGACTAACAGAGTGGCCAAATTGCAATTGGTTGATAGTTTGAAGGGCTAGTTTATCACTTTTTAAACATTAGGAGCCTAAAATAAAAATGACTGGTAGTTTAGGGGGCTAAATTATATTTTTCCCTTGAGTTTTTTTAATTTTCAAATCTGGCCGTCCATTACATTTAAGGGTTAAAAAAAAATGCTACTTTTTTTTTTTTTTTTTTTGAAGTGATTTATTTATTTTGTTTTCCACTCAAAACAAAAACAACTCACGACGCTTCTTCTTCCTCATGTCAAAGTTTTTTTTTTTTTTAAAAAAAAAAAAAAAAAAAAAAAAAATCCTAGCATTTTCGCAACCTGTCATTGAAAAAGAGTATTACTCAATCCTCTTCTTGAAAAGAGTATTACATACGTACATTTGGAGAAAATTCTCAAGAACGCCTAACCTTTTCTGCAAAAGAAATTCTGACAAAAAAAAAAAAAAAAAAAAGAAGGAAACGAGCATTACACTAACCTCTTCTTGAAAAAGCAAAATAAACATACCTTTTTTATTTAATTTTTTTTATTTTAGAATTTATTCTGCAGAAACGGTTGGGTGTTGTGCGTGAGGAAGAAGACCATTTGTGTGTTGTTTTGTTTTGTTTTGTTCTGTTTTTTTTTTTTATTTATTTATTTTGGGAAGAAAGCGAGTTATTTTGTTTCCTTAATTAATAAGACAAAAAACGTGGCATTTTGTTTAAACCTTAGATATAATGAACGATCATATATTTAGAAAATATTTGAGAAACTCGAATTCGAGGGGATCCGATCTCCTTATTGACTCCCTTGTTTGATGTAGATTATTGGAGTATATTATTTCTTCCCTTCATATTGCTCTGTACGTAATAATTGTAACAATATAAATATCAATACACTCTTTATTTTTTATTTTTTATTTTTAACAATATCAATACACTTCTGGTTTGGCGATAAGTAAGCCAAAACCATTTCCTCATTAGCTTGTTCATGGTATGACACTACAAAAATTCAATTTTTTTGTAACGGACCGTTTGTGACGTGTCAAGGCTATTGACACGTTACTAAAGGTTAGTAACGTATCATTGGTAACGTGTCTGGGGCATTTCCAAATTGGTCGTAACTACTAGGGATTTAGTAACGTGTCAGAAATTGACACGTTACTAAATGGTAACGTGTCAGTCTCTGACACGTTACTAAAATTTTAGTAACGTGTCAATTTTGACATGTCACCAAATGGTGACGTGTCAAACTTGAAAGTTTAAAAAATTATTAAAAAAAAAATTCCGGACAAAAATTTGAAAATTTTTTTTTTCAAATTTTTTTTCCGGAATTTTTTTTTTTCAAATAATATTATGGAATTTGATTTTCAAAAATCCAAACCCAGCACAGTTGATATCATGAAATCTGATTTTTTTTTTCTTTCAAATAATATCATGGAATCAGATTGAATAAACCATCAAATAATATCATAGAACTCAAAATGCCTTGAATAAGTTTCAACAACATATACAAACATCTGCAGATCTGGAGCTCGAGCTCCATTTAGGCCTGATATTCAGCTATCTCCTTTTCAGCCTCTTCTTTGGCTTGTTTCAACCTAACCATTTTTTCTAACAATAGAAAGACAAGCTATATATATTAAACCCCAATATATTAATGCAAAACACAAGCTATATATATAATGAGGAATATATACCTGAGGAGATGGACGGAGAAATGCCGAACCTGCCGGAAGGAGTTGTCGGAGAGAGAGAGAGAGAGTACTGTGAGAAGAGAAAGGAGTTGCTGGAGAGGAAATTCCCTCTTCTTCGAAGCATGTGTTGGGGAGGTAGAAAAAAAATAGGAGGGAAAAAAAGAAAGAAAGAGGGGGGAAAAAATATATTGGAAACCAGCTGGGCGCTGGTTCCCAATACCTTATTGTAACGTGTGATTTATTGGACACGTTACCAATTTGGTAACGTGTCATTATGACACGTTACAATTTGGTAACGTGTCATAATGGCACGTTACCAATTAGTAACGTGCCATTATGGCACGTTACCATTATGGCACGTTACCAAGTAGTAACGTGTCATAATGACACGTTACCATTTTGGTAACGTGTCATAATGGCACGTTACCAATTAGTAACGTGCCATTAGCACGTTACTAATTGGTAACGTGCCATTATGACACGTTACCAAAATGGTAACGTATTATTTATGACACGTCACCAAATGGTGACATGTGGAGTTTTACACGTTACTAAATATTTTAGTAACGTGTCATTAACTGCCACGTCACTAAATGGTAACGTAGCAGATATTAATGAATAGTATACACGTCACTAAAACCCATTTTTGTTGTAGTGTGAGAGCCCTTATAGGCCAACACCTTGTTAGTTGTCGACAAGGTTTTTCCCTACTTAAGATAAGATTTTGATTAAACAAAATGGAGCAAGTCATACAAAAATTTATCTAGAATAGTTCTCCATCCATCTAGAAGGTTCTTTACAAAGATTATTCTAGATGGTTCTCCATCCATCTAGAAGGTTCTCTTCAAAGATTTATCTAGATGGTTCTCCATCCATCTAGAAGGTTCTCTTCAAGATGTATCTAGATGATTCTCAGAGAGCCCTTATAGGCCAACGCCTTGTTGGTTGCCGACAAGGTTTTTCCCTACTTAAGATAAGATTTTGATTAAACAAAATGGAGCAAGTCATACAAAGATTTATCTAGAATAGTTCTCTATCCATCTAGAAGGTTCTTTACAAAGATTATTCTAGATGGTTCTCCATCCATCTAGAAGGTTCTCTTCAAAGATTTATCTAAATAGTTCTCCATCTATCTAGAAGGTTCTCTTCAAAATGTATCTAGATGATTCTCTATTCATCTAGAAGGTTCTCAATTTGTCTTCATCATCTAGATGGTTCTACCTTGGAGGCTAAGTTTATTCATCTAGAAGATTCTAACTTGGGGGCTAAGATCATCATCTAGATGGTTCTAACTTTGGCTATAAATAGTCAAGCGGTCTTATGCCTCAAACATGCTTGAGGAAGATCAAGAACAACACACACAAGAAGAGAAGTCAAGAGAGCCTCAGTTATACTCCAGAGAGAGAGTTAAGAAAAGAGTGTTTTAATACACCACTGAGAGTGTATATTAGTTTCAACAGAGGTTGTTTCTCTCTGTATTGTTTTACTCCTGTATTAACTCAAGTTTTGCATAACTTGAGTAAACACCACTATAACAAGTTGTTTATAGTGAATTGATTGAAGTTACTTCCGTGAATGTAGGCCCACTGCCGAACCACGTAAATACTGTGTGTTGATCTCTTGCATTTATCATTCCATTATTATTCTGTGGAGTTTGCACAACCATTGAGTCAAGGGTGTGGCCATCCCTAACACGCCTCTGATTTTTTGTTACCCACTTCCTCATGGCTACTTCATCCTCAAACCCATCTCTTGCACTTACCTGTTTCACCCTACCAAGTATCAATCAGCATTATTTATCGCAAAAGATTAAAATGATATTAAATAATAAACTTAACCTTTTATTAATCTTTTCCAAAAGTAGGTCCGTCCTTAGGAGAGGGAAGTGATAGTGATACCACTGTTGGAATATTTTATATTTTCTAAATTAGGTTTATTAATATTTTCCTTAACAAGTTATTTCTCTTTATGTTAGAATATTTTTATTCTCTGTTATTAATATATTTCATTGTAAGGTTTATTTTCTTTCTTAATTAGTTTAGGTCTACTTTAGGCTTTCTTGATCACTACTCTTTGTCTTTCTATAAATAGAGAATGATGTAATATTGTTTGACATAGTGAATATACAAGATGTAGCACATACGTTTCTTCCCGCTTCTGCGCTCGCTCTCTTTTATTTCTCTTTCATATTTTAGTATTTTATGTATTATTTTAACATGGTATCATAGCCACATTTTTGGTTTTGTGGCTTTAAATAAAAGCTTATGACGTTTTTCTAGTATTTTATGGCATTATCTTTTGATGATCTCCTAGTTTTGTTGTGATCCATGGCTCTTTTCATTGGGGAATCTTGGCACAATGCGGTTAGGCCCTTCACAGGATTCTTAACGAATAATAGTTTATATTTTCCCACTACAAAAAATAGGATGGATCACATAAAAAACATCAGGTTTATTTATGGATCACACAAACACAGGATTTTAATATCAGATTTATTTATATTATATATATAAAAAATATAAATATATATGGCCCATTTCTAACATGCTGGTTTTAGCACGTCAGAAATTTCTGACGTGCTGAAACCAGCACGTCAATATTTGTTAATTTTTTTTTTCTTTTTTACATCAGGTTTATATATATATATATATATATATATATATAAATGGTCTATTTCTGACGTGCTAAAACCAGCACGTCAGTATTTTTTTATTTTTTATTTTTTATTTTTTTATATTAGGATATTTAACGGATATACAGTTTATGTTCTCCGGCCTCATTGTCAGTTGCGGCTTAACCCTTCACCGGATTCATTTAGCGGCTTGTCTCCGTTTTTCGGTATTCCTTCGGTTGTCACTTTTAACCTTTCTCGCCGGCATTGCCTTGATCCAACCATCGACTTTGGATGCCTTTAATTTCTTCTATTTTCCAAACTCAAACTTATACCTTGAGTTTGAGGGGAATGTTAGAATATTTTATATTTTCTAAATTAGGTTTATTAATATTAATTCTCCCTCCCCTTATGTGGACATGTTAAAAAAACATAATAATAATCATAAACCGAACAACATAAAATTCTTATATCTCGTTTATTATTTAGCTATTATCTTTTCTATCAAACTTATGAGTCTATTGTTGATTAATTATCCTCTTATACAGAAAAAAATCTCATTTACATGTCAATTAATAACACATTAATTTATACGTTTAACCAAATTTACACAAATTGAAAATAGAAAATTAATTAACGATTAATATATTGCATGTCATATTGTGATTTATTTTTTATGATGAGAATCAATATCACCATAATAAAGATCATCAATTTCTTGACGAGTGAATACACTTCCTTTTCTGATGACTCGAGAGTTGTTAATTGTACAATGGAGGAGATAGTTAGATAACTAACCCTTCGGCTAATAACAATTGAGTATTGAATAAGGAGTAATTTGAATAATTATTTTCCAAAATAATATTGGTCCCTAACTCCCGACGTACGAAACCTAGCATCCTTGATATCGCCTAAAAAATACTACTTTTTTTTTCTGCTCATATCTATCTTACCAACACAGTTGGATTCTTTAAAACTTTGTTGAAGCATTTTACTAACCACAATTAAATAAACGTGCAAGAAACTTTCTTCCAACTGCATTACGTAAGAGTGCTTTGGTGGGAGCTTGACGTCACGTATCACGTCATGCATGATTGATTCAGAGCGAGTTGTCACAAGGTCAGAAGCATGTGCTAAAATAATAAATGTACATTAAACCATAATCAATGCAAACAAGCAATGAGTCACAAGATAACAACTGTCAACTGGCTCTCCATGGGAAAAGGATCCTCTCCATTTCAAAATCCCTCAATTTCCTCCATTTAGTGCATTGTGAAGGGTAGTGTTGTCCAAAAATTTTAATAAGGGTAGTGCATTAAATGCAATACCCTTCAAAATGCACTAAATGGAGGAAATTGAGGGATTTTGAAATGGAGAGGATCCTATTCCCTCTCCCATGTGATCCTGTTGAAAATGCGCGTGAATCGCAATAAAACACTGTACAATGTAATAACACCTCTCAACAACCCCAAAGCGAAAAGGATCCTTATCCCATTTAGCAATTTTCATGAATCTAATAACCTTAGCGTTAAAATATATGATCAAACTCTTAACACTTTGGAATAGCCATTTCTATTACTTTAATCAATTTCTCGTAAACAATGTGAATAATTATTTCAAGTCTATTCATTTTTTTATAAATATAATAATCATTTTGTGTACTAAATGCATCCTTAATCTTTTGAATAATATTTTACAAAACTTCGTCCGTACTTCCTAATTATGAGAGGGAAAAGATTGTTAACGAAAATTTAATTTGGGTGGATCTCAAATTTGTTTCCGTGGATTTATTCACCTTGAACAAGATCAGGTCATGGTGCATTACGTTTGAGATGGTTTATTTTTAGGAAGATATCAGTAGCACCGACTTGGGGAGGCTTATCGATCCATGCACAACTTTGGTCCAATGAAATCAAATGTCGACGTCCATTGAAATAGTTGAAAAAAAGAAGGGTTCTGAATAATCCTTATCTAATCCTAGCAAGCAGGAGAATGTCGATCAAGTGGCCAGGCTAGGGTGATTCCCTCCGATCCATATAATATGAGAGAAATGACATCAAAAGAAAATATGTTTATAAGATTCTACTTCCGAGTGATTGAGGTGATAATCAAGATTGTATTTTTAGAAATGTAAATAATTTCCCATATTTTATTGCATAGACAGAGTTTTTCATGCTATATATGTAGCTACCAGATAAGCAATTTAAGACACTTTTTATTTCGACGTAGAATACTTTTTGAGAAACGCTTTTCTTATTTTTTTGGTTTTTGGTACGACCTAAAAATTATGATCAAACTAAAAATATTTTTGTTGACTAAAACAATTTATTTAATTTCCGTAAAATGAGTTCTCTTTTATAAAATCGTAAGCAATTTTTCAGGATTGTGCTTCTCATTCTTGCACACACATGCTCTCTCTTAGCTAGCTTGCACACGTACACACGCAAAATAGGGGGATAATCAACCTAGATGCTCAAAACCACAAGCTTCTCATTTTCATTCTCCTTCATTTTGACGACCGAATCTATATAACTTTGAACATTCCCTCAGGTGGAAAATTCAAAGAAAAAAACAAGACTCCTCTTCAACCATTGGAATCATTCCAAACTCATTCTACTAATAAGAGTGAACTTAGCTTGATTAAAGATTGGGGTATTATGTGAGTGATTAGAATTGCATGATTGGAATTCAACTGAAACGCTCTCTTCTCTCTCCTCCAGAAACATCTCCCAAGCTCATTCTCGGCAGACTTGGAGGAGGAAGCCGGTGGCTTCCTCCTCCCCCCACCCTTTTTTTTTCTGTATTTCCTTTTCTCCCCTCTCCCACCCTTTCTAGTCTCCTCAGAGGCTAAAATCGTCTCTTTAGAGACCCTATCTGCCTCCTCGGAGGCCTTATCTCTGTCCAAAAATTGCAATGGTCCATCCTCCACCGCAAAACCTTCGACCATCTCCATCTTCAGCCGCTCCAAGTCTGGGTTTAGTTTTTTTCTTGGAATCTTTGGTTTTGTTTATTTTAGAATCTATTCTGTTGATTTCAGGAAGTCTTGGATGCACACGAGCCACTCCACAGGGTTCCTGGCCGTCTTCGCCTATGCCTGCCACCAGCGATCCGCCCACCCGACGTCCACGCGCCGATGCATGTTTAGCACGCGCCTGCGAGTAGATCTTACTCGCGGGCGCGTGTCCCCCACGCGCCAGCAGGTGAGGCGTTTTTCTCGCCGCTCCACCTCCACCCACCTCCTTCGCCGATCTTCTGGTTCCCTCTCCGGTTCGTGGGCCCGAGCGTCTCTGACTTCTCTGCCGTTGCTGGTTTTTGGACATTTTTCTATGCTTTTTAGCTTGCTTTTATCTTCTGTAACGCTGTTGTGTTACTATTCTGTAACTTGTTTGTTTTGTTATCTGTTAACCCCGATCCGATTAGATTTCAGACTCCTCATAAGTGTTGTGGATTTTCTTTCCCTCTCTTTTTGGTTTCTTTTTGGAAACCTTTTTTCCACTATTACCGTTCATCTAAATTTCCATGGCTTTTATGAAAGTCTGTTTAGATGCTTCTTTGGAGTATTCGTACTCCCGATGGTTTCATCCATCAGATTGCGCCGCGGCAAGGGTTTTCTCGTGCTGCATTCGCAGATGTCTTTCATCTGCACCTTCTTTGAGGAGTTTATAGTCTTTTTAGATTGGGTTAATTTGTCTAAGCTGTTTAGCTTAATGTGTCTGTCCTGTAATTTTCTTATGTTTTAATGGAATTCGGTTTGTTACAAAAAAAAAAAAAAAAAAAAAAAAGATTGGGGTATTACAAAACATACTGTTGATGTTTGGTGAACTAAGCATTTTTGTATGATCGACTACATTAAAAAGAGTCTCATTAGTCAACAATGGAATTTTGGTAGAGTCTCACCACCTAGGAAACATGAGTCACACCTCAAATAGAGAAACCACATCTCAAGATAATTAGCATAAAACTTTAATTCTTTCATTGATCCAAATAAACTTGGCTATATATATATATAGGCACCAATCTCTTATTTGATAAGCTAGTATATATAACCACATTAACTAAAATGATAACTATTACTAGGATAACATAAATGATACACACTGGTACTTTAGTCGTAGCTGATCACACATCAACTATATATGTTTATTGAAATGATAAGATAAACAACTCCTTTAGCTGGCCATGCCATTACCGGACTCTACGTAAGGAAGTTCTTGTAAATGGTAGCTTGACTATAATCAACACACTATGGGCTTACATAGAAAATTACAAAGCAAAATAAAAATGATTGTAGTTCTAAGCAATGAAGATCAAGTTAAGGTCTTGATGGAAATGATTCATAAGAACATCACTCTTTTGCTCAATTCTTTCTTCAACCTTGTTTAAAAACTTTTGACTGCCTTTAACAAATTTGTCTTCCTCTTTGTTTCACTTGCATTTCAGATTACTAATCTGATGCAGCGTGATTTAGTGGGCTGCAATGAATAACAACAATAATGAACAAATATGTACTTTTAGATCTTGACACTATCAAGGGATTTAAGAATTCTTCTTCATAAAAGCTAGATACTCTCTAGGTTTTGAAGAAAAATCATAAGGAACTCAACTCTGAGTAATCTTATTGAACAAAACACAAATATAATCGACACCAACGTTCTAGGGTCTATAAAGCATGTATTTATAGGCCCCCAAATCCTAAAAGAAACACGAATTAGAATAGAAATTGTAATCCTATGAAGCCTGTCTGGATAGGACATATACCCTGTCTGGACATGCAGTCATAATATGCGTGAAAATAACATAGAGGCGTCCAGACGGCTAGCCTCCATGTCCAGACGTGATTTCCAGAAACTCTGATTTTCGATGGCGTATCTGGACAGGCTAGACCTTTGTCCGGACGCGATTTCCAGAGACCTCCCTTTAGGTCCCTTGATCTACATCATAATCACTTGCCCAATGATCAACATCTTATGCTAAAATAGCCTATGTTTATGTGGCCGAAAAGAAACTTGGACAAGTATGTTGATCACAAAATATCAGCCCAAAGTGGATAATGTAGTAGAACAAATAAAGTAATTGGGACACTAGTAGAAGCAATTAGAATAATTGGAACCCATGCCACTTCACTGTAATGGACCAAAAAGCAAGTTGCACTAAAAGCTAGAACCATGCTTGCTATAGAGACAAAGAGTATTGTAAATCCAACCAACAACTTTGTAGGTAATGACATGAGAAAGTCCTCTTCCGCATAACATGAAGTCAGAATTAATAAAAATATGAGTATAGAAGTCGAAGACGACAGTAATGCCAGTGCATTTGATATGAAAAACACCATAAACCACTTACTTTTTTAAAAAATGGGTATTCCTATTTCTTGGTTGTTGCCACATGGTATAGTAAAAGTTGCAATAAAGACCACTGTGGCAATCAGTGCCGACACAAGCATGCAATAGTTTGTTGTGTCTTTCATCTAATAGGTTTGCAAACTCGTCTTCTAGCAATACTAGAACATCTCTCCAAATGAGTTGAACTAATTCATGAGCTGGTATCTAGATCAAAGCTTTGTTACACATCCTTTTGAACCCTGTGATTATTACAACAACAACAACAACAACAACAAAAAATTCTACTCAAATATTGTTTGATAAGAAACAGATATTAATTTTTTTCATGAATAAATATGGTAACAATGGTAACTATCTGAGCAAGATTCATAGGAAGATATGATATTTAAACTTGGAAAAATAATTTTGTGCTCATGACATTGAGACTTCAATTTTCAATTTTATAAATTTCAGACATCTACTACAAGCTTTTTTTGAATCAAAACCTCAATTAACTTTCTCATCTAGTAGGATATATAATTGAAATAACTATAAATTAAATTATAATTAGCTCATTATATTATAAACATTGGATAATTTTTTTTTTAGAGTTGACTATGGAGGCCCCCAACCGTGGTCTCCTCCCTAACTCCTAATGATCATGTACACCCACCCCTTCATGAGGAATAGAGTTCATAAAGGCCCTGTGGCTCCGCCACAAAGGCCCATGATCCATCTCTCACAATCATGGAGTCGAACTCATAGGTCGCATGATTAACAAAGTATCCGTATATTTTAAATAAAAAATAAAATAAAAAAATTACAAAGATTGAGAGTTGGTTAGGATTTAACAGAATTTGCTAAAATATTAACACTGAATCTTTGCAATTTTTTATTTTATTTTATTTTATTAAAAAATAGAAGTATTTTCAGAATTTTGAAATATTTAAAGGAAAATCATAACGGAGGGCATATTAGGAAAAAAAAAATGAAAATTCGATACTCTAAATTGAGAGTTTTTCTGAAGTTTTCCCTTATATAATACTTTTTTTTTACTGAGCATTAAGATCGATACAATTTTTTTCTTTTTAAAAGAAGATCGATACAATTGAATTAAGTAGAAGATGCTACAAATATTGTCTCAAAAAAAAAGAAAAAAAAAAGGCTAGATACAATTCTGTTCTGTCTCTACAGGAAAGAGCTACAAATATTGTAATAGATTGAGAGCCTGTTTGGAATTGCGTTTGAGAAATAAAGCTTTAAGTCAAGAGTTTTTGGGCAAAAGCTTCATTTTTAAGTTTTGTCGAAAGTGTTTTTTTGGCAATTTTTAGGCCTTTTGGACCTTTAAAAGCACTTTTAAATTTTTTTACTAAATGAATACTTTTTTTTCAGACGGATTTTTTGAGTGTTAAAAGAACTTTTAAACCCCTCAAAACTTCTGCTGTCGAATGCAAGAGGTTTTCTAGCCAACTCTTACAATGCTATTTGCTTTTTGCTATTCTCCATATATAGTTGCTAAAGTTGGATCCTTCTTCATAATTGTCAATGCTATATCTGTCCACAAATCAACACATTTGATTTGATTGTTGTCAAAGGTCGGTTCAAAATCATTGTATATATGTTCAATATATTGTGTTAAAGTATTAATTAAAAGATTAAATTTATCATTTCCAAACGACTTAAAATTTTAGAATAAGTGGTATACTTATCATGATATTAGAGTTAGATGTTATAAATTCGAACATTGACTTCACAATTCACTCCTATTTCAGTTAAATATTTCATGTTGGGCATCATCCATCTAAGTGGGTTTTATGCACAAAATTTAAATTTCGTATTCATCTTAATTAATATAATCAAGAGCTCATATTAAATATTCCCTTTTCCCCTTTTGGACAAAAATTAGCTTCACTACAAGTAGCCTGTTCACCAAATATGCATTTAGATAAAATTTTTCTCTAAATTGGATTGAAGAAAAAAATCCAAGTTTGTGTTGTTAGAGATTTTTCAATGTTGTTCTTTTTTTCTAAAGCCAGTTTTCAAGTGAGAGAATATTAGTCATTAACTCATTATAGGGTGTTAAGTAATGGAACCCATGTGAACATAAAGAAATTGATTCCTTCTTGGGTGTGAATTCTAGTTTTATATGAATTTTACCTAAGTTTAAATTGAGCTTATCTCGATAAATTCATAATTTTACTGTATCCAATAACTAATTTTAAGGAGTTTGATGAAGATCGAGTAGCCCAAATATGTACCATTTATAATCATTTTATTTTTCATATATAGTGAAATACAAATATCATTCTTGCAACCTCGTAAATGTAGACAATCTCCCAAAACAAATTCGATTCTCTGTGATTTAATTATTCATATTTTGTGTATCTCTATTTTCTTCTATATATATGTGATGATATTAAAAGAGAAGTATAGTACGAATCAGTTGACAAAATGAAATTTCTTACTAATGGATAGCTTGACTATAATCAACCCACTATGGATTTATAGAGAAAATTACAATGCAAAATATCTGCCCAGAGTTGATAATGTAGCCTAACAAATATGGTAACCGGAACACTGGCCGAAACAATTATAGCAATGGGAAGCCATGCCATTTTGTTGTAATAAACCAAAAAGCAAGTTGCACTAAAAGCTACAACCATGTTAACTATCGAGATGAAGAGTATTGTAAGTCCAAACAACAACCTGGCAGGTAATGATGCAAGGAAATTCTCTACCACATAACGCGAAGTGAGAATTGACAAAAATATTAGTATTGAAGTCGAAGAGGAGAGTAGTGCCATTGCATCTGATATGAAGAATACTAGAAACCACGTACTTTTCAAAAAAATAGGTGTTCCTATTTCTTGATTGTTGCCACCTGGTACAGTAAAAGCTGCAGCAAAGACCACCGTGGTAATCAATGCCGCTACAAGCATGCAATAATTTGCTGTGTCTTTTAACCACTTTTCACCTTGTTCTTTTAACTTTTCATGTTCCTTTGTGAATAATTCCCAAGGTGTAGCCCCTTGACTTGTTTGATTTGTAGGTGTATCCACAAGTTTACCCTTATAAATATTCTTCATATTCAAGTATGAAGGCGGAACAATCTGTTCTATCTCCTACAATGATGGAGATATAAATAATTGACAAGTGAAAGTGCAACCAATAAATATGCAATCAAAAGAAAAATAAATTCAAATAATATAATATTATTACTCACCTTAAACCACAATAACTCCTGTTGCATTTGAAGGGTTGCTCCTGATATAATATTTCGTTGATCTAAAGGAGCCAATCGTCCAGCTAAGTGTAGCATATTGTTTTTGTTTATATCAATATATTTTGCAAGGATACCCTTGATAGCGCCTAACTCATATATTAGTTTGAACACGCTCCTTTGCCGATGTTTAACAGCAATATGAAATATAGTTCGATTTTTCATGTCCACTTTCCATATGAGATTAGGATAGGATCGTATAAGTATAATTAGATATTCAGCATTCTCGAATTTTGCAGCGTCAAAAAGTAAAGTCAAATGCTTGTCCAATAGATCGTTGAACTTCTCATCTGGCAATAGTAGAATCTCTATCCAGAGCCTTTCAACTAATTGATGAGCTAGTGTCCACCTCAAAGCTTTGTTAAACATCCCTTTGAAACCTAGAATTATGAAAACAAATCTATTGAAATATCATTTGACAAGAAAAAAAAATATCAATTTTACAATCAATAACGATTGGAACCTTGGTAATTATGAATATTGTTAATTATTTTAACAATATTGATAGAAGTAAATTATATTTAAACTTAGGAAAATATGTCACCACCTGATTGTCTTTTTAACATTGAGAGTTCGAATTTGATAGATTTAAGAAATGTTTAGAATTATATATACCACCATCCGTACGTTTGTCTTTTTTACATCGAGAGATCAATTTGAATTTGATAAATTTGGGACACGTTATACCAACATCTGTAAATCAAGACCTCTGTTGACTTTGCATCGAATAGATAACCAAAATGGCTGTAAAGAAGAGTTGACCATGGAGATTGATTCATAGTTGTGGGTCTCCTCTCCACCTGCTATGAACGACCATGTAGACCCAACCCTCCATCAGAGGTGGAAGTGACCGGGCCGTGACCACCATGAAAGGTGGTTCGTGTTGGATTCTTAACGATCGTAGGATCTTGTATAATTAATCTCAGGAAGGATTTCTCCCGTTAGGGTGGAAATCCTGTGGAGATCAAGAGATCTTGAACACACATTCTCTGTACGTAACAAAACCAACGTACGTAAGATTGAGATAGTGTTTGTGTTCTCCTAGGACTCTATTTATAGAGTCCCAACTTAACTCTTGACCAAGAGTTATGTCTCTTGACCGGTTACCTCCACTGGAAGTTATATTACCTTCCTGTATATATTATACAATCTGGTGTGGGTATGACCACACTTATAATAGTGTGATCATCCTATGCACCTTCATCTCCCACTTGATCATACTATTATGATCGGTAATAAAAACCCTAGTTATACATGTTTACCTTTGGTACCATAAAACATGTCAACTCCTTATCTGCTAACGCTTGCAGACAATAGTCAGATTATAACATCTTTGATGTGTACACACTTATGTTATTTCATCTGATTGCACCTTTTTATCATATGTGTCTTACTGACGACACACTAGTGGTGACTTTACTTGCTATATAATCTAAGCAAATAACATTAATTATCCATAGTTGGGAATACAGTCCACACCCAAACTACAACTAATGATTTTTACATAGTAACCATATGTAAACTTGTATTGAATTTTTCATTCAATTTCTTATCTCCAAGGTTATCCCTATTTGAGATTTACATTGACACTTCTTTCCGATGACTATCGGTATATAGATACTATACCAAACTTAACATAATGCCTTTAAGTGGACATTACACATTTATGTCTGTTTATGATATCTATATTCACAAGTGTCATTCACCCAAGAATGTTCATTACATTTAATGAGGCGTAAGAAACGCATACCATCATTCATTCAGGCATTCCCTGAATCCTTCTGATTATGTCGTTTTTACCATTAGTTGAGCATGATTACCATGGTAGTAATAATTTTGCCCCATGCCAACTCTCATCTGTAAAACCTACAGATTGTCGTCAGATCATGACATGGCTATACGTGCGCACGTTTTCGTCATCTTATCTGACCGCATCCTTTACCATATACTTCCTTACCGATAGTATATTAGGGATGACTTCATTTCGCTATCTCTCAAACGAATGGCATCAATTCTCCATGGTTGGGAGTATAGTCCACACCCATTCCACAATTGACGACTTTAGTCGTACACAAAACCATGTGTCGATCTGAGCTAAATTTTTGATCAAGTACTTCCTTTAAAACCATTATTCCTATGGTTTTCCTTGATACACCTTATTAGCGTCTTTTTACACTCTCTGAGCATAGATACTATCCAATCTCAACATAATGCCTTTCAGTGGACTTTACATTTATGTGAGATGTAATATCCGTACCTCATTAGTGTCATCTGCCCTTAACTGACCAATTCTTTTCCCATTAGGTAGAAGTGCATAAAATCGTTCTTCCAGGCGTCCCCGGATCCTTCCGACTATGCGTCAACCCATGTAGCTCTCACCTAGGTGTATTTCAATCCATTGTTGCTACATGCCCACTGAATTCATCCAGAGGCAACCCCTTGGTCATAGGATCGGCTACCATCTCTATTGATGAAATAAATTCAACATTTATTTCACATTTCTTCACTATATCTTGAATATAGTGATAACTTCTATAAATGTGTTTGTCTTTGGAGCTATGTGCTCCATTTTTTATTAAAGAGATAGAATACTTATTATCATAAAACACATTTATTGGTCTACTAGGTATACCTAAATTAAATTGTCGACAAAAAATTAAATCCAAACCAAATTACTTACCTTTGTGCTGCATGTAATGTACTAAGCTCCATTGTGAACTCCGCAACACAGCCTTGTTTCTTTCTGAAACCAAGAAACAACCATTCCACCAAATAGAAATATGCATTCACTTGTAAATTTTTTTATCATCTAGATAACCTGCAAAACCTGCATCGCTAATACTTGTCATAACATACATGAGGATGCCCATAGCCTGGGCATAGGAGACATTTTCATTTCTTTGTTATTTACTCCTCATTTCTAGAGCACATAGTCACTTTGCTCTTCGCAGACAAGTGTGCTCAAAACTTTACAATTCTCCAAATTGTACCTTTTGAACACTTTATTCAGATAATTTTCGATCCAAAAACAATAATCTTGAATTTCTATATCCAGAAATTCTTGTACCAAGAACATGAGTGTCATTACCCATGTCTTTCATTTTAAAATTTGGATCTTGAGAATGCCTTTTATTTCATTCATCATATCTGAACAATTATCAGCTAACAATATACCATTAACATATAATGGCTATATTATTAACTTATCTTGGCACCTTTATGTGTAAACACAATGATTTAACGAACTCATCTCATATCCTATTTCCAGTATAACTTGGTGGAACTTCAAATACCACTGTGTCATTATCACTCAAAACATAATGATCTCTGAGTATACTTGACAGTTGCCTTTATCTCTTACTCCCACTGTTTCCATCACTTGCATCCACAAGTAATTGATTTTTAAACTTTCTTTTACTCCCACTCTTTTGAACATATGTGTCTTGTTCATCTTGTAATGGAGTATCTTGTAGTTCTAGACATTGAGAATCTACATTTTGTGAAAGTTAGATCATTTTCATAGGAGTAATTTAGTTGATATTCTGAAGAAAGATAATATAACTACTTTCTATCAATCTTCTCTCAGAATAGTAGATTTTGTACCCTCTACATAAACCTGTAGCGCTGTAGCCCTTCGAATAAGCTTTCCAACGGTTTTTGAACGAACCAAATCGGAGTTAAAACGAGCTAGAACGAGCAAAATTACTAAAACCCTCTTGAATCGGCCGGTTCAAGTGAACCGGGCGGTTTTCTGGTGCTGGACAGGTTCTGATTCGGGTTGAATCCCGGACCGGTTCTCGGGTATGGGCGGTTTGGCGGGTCGGACAATTTAATTGCCGGTTGTTTTTCAACGAATCGGGCTTTTGCAGGTCGGGCTCCATTTTGGGCCGGAGCCGAAGGGCTAACGGGTTGGGCTGCACTGATGGATCGTTATGGTGGGCGTGCTCCAGGAGGAGTGGAGCGGGTCGGTTGACCCGATCCAAGACCGAAACGGCATAAAGGTTAAAAAAAAAACCAAAAGAAACCACCAATGCCGTGGTTCGAACCGGTGTGTTCTTCCTCGCCATACTCTTGCGCAAAGCCTCAACCATTAGGCCATGCGCTTCTTAAGTTTCACTTTAACCAAACAAATATTAAACCGTGTTTGAAATTTGTTTCCACCATTGTCTTCTTTCTCTGAATGTCCTTTTTTCTTCTCCGATTCTTTATCTACCCAAACCGGTGCCTTCTGGGTCTGTTAGGGATTTTTCTCGAAAAATCTCTTCCTGCAGTCCGTCTTCTTTACTCATCGTAATCACGGAGACTCCCTTGAAGAAACTCAACCTCTTCACGGGTTGTAGCAAAAAGGAATCAACTAAGAACAAAGCCCCATTCGAAAGTACCAGAACCTTCCCAATCTCAGCAAGCACGAGTATCCGATGAAAACAATCTGATGTATGCAAATTTTCCATCATGCCTCAATTTTGTTTGCAAGATAAAATCTGGAACATTTTATATATTGGAAGAGAGAGTATTTCGCAGTAGCGCCGATTAGGCAGAAGAGCAAAATCCGAGAATACAATGCCTTCCTTTTCTCAATTTTCTCCCATTCTTTTCTCAATATTTTTTACTTTCCTTTCCTAGAGAAGGGAGAAAAAGAAAGAAAGAAAACAAAGATTTGGGAGATCCGATGGCTTCACTCCTGTCTTGGCACGAGATCCGGGCCAAGCACAGAGGAATCGTATTCTTGTTCTGGATTCAATATTCTCTAACTTCGCCCAGATTGAAAGTTTGTGTGTAGAATTTGTTGGTGCAAATGGCATCGAAGGAGAGATTTCTGACTAATGAACAGAGGAAAACAGATTGCCTGAATTCATCAAATGTCTTGCGGAATTTTCTTCATTCTCTTGATCTTTTACAACCTGGCTCTGATACCACTGTTGGATTCTTAACGATCGTAGGATCTTGTATAATTAATCTCAGGAAGGATTTCTCCCGTTAGGGTGGAAATCCTGTGGAGATCAAGAGATCTTGAACACACATTCTCTGTACGTAACAAAACCAACGTACGTAAGATTGAGATAGTGTTTGTGTTCTCCTAGGACTCTATTTATAGAGTCCCAACTTAACTCTTGACCAAGAGTTATGTCTCTTGACCGGTTACCTCCACTGGAAGTTATATTACCTTCCTGTATATATTATACAATCTGGTGTGGGTATGACCACACTTATAATAGTGTGATCATCCTATGCACCTTCAGTTCGAAGTGGAGTGACCTCTACAAGGGGGTTGTGGAGGTCCTATGACCAACCCGTCACAGTTGTGGAGGGTGACCTCTGAGAGGAAGATGTACGGCCTCCATTACCCACCCCTCATGAAAATCGTGGAGAGGTCTAGCTATTCTAATAGTGAACTTGTTGGATATATTTCGTCCAAAACACTTTAAAGTTTAATCCTTATATCTTTTGATGCATATCAAATGCCGCAAGCTCCATGACAATCTAATGATCTAGCATCTCACTTTTTGAGAATTATGTCATTCTTATTATTACAAGAGTCAAAAATTATAATTAAATTTCAAAGCTTAGGAGGTAAATATTATCAAAAGATTTGTGGTGATCAGGTAATACTACTCTCATTCAAAGTTTATTCGAGTAAAATTGTCCCAATGTGATTAGTGCAATAAAAACAACTAGTTGGGATACTCAAGTAAAGAAAGTTATGTTGAGGCAAACTAACCAGACATTAAGCATCTTTCCCATATTGATAGTTGACTTCTGCTGTCGAATGCAAAAGGTTTTCTGGCCAACTCTTGCAATGCTATCCTCCCATTGCTATTCTCCATAGTTGCTAAAGTTCGATCCTTTTTCAGAATTTTCAATGCTATATCTGTCCATAAATCAACGCATTTGATTTGATTATTTTCAAAAGGTTAGTTCAAAAATCATTGTATGGTCAGTAGATTGCAATAGAAACCACTCCGTCCCAAAAAAAAAAAAAAAAAAAAAACTTTCTAAGAGTCATTGCCAAAGTTATGCAACAACATGATCAGTTTTGTAAAATTCTCATGATAGACATTTTATGTTCAATTGAAACTTCAATAAGTAGAACACATTGAAAATTAATTTCTCAAACTCCCAATTATATTTTAGATCGATGTAGGACATACCATACGTATCAGTAGAAATAGTGGCAACAAGGATATCAATGCGTTCCATAGGTTTCAAATCTTCAAAATGAGTCACTTCGTATAGATACGACACCATCCTTCTACGTCCGTTCAAAGCGGCCACCTGAAGTGGTGTGCTTCCACCACTGCCACGGATTAATGGCAGATCCTTGTTAATTTCCACCAGCTCCTTCGCAGTTGACACGATTCCAAATTCAGCAACAAGCATAAGGGCTGTGTTTCCATTGTTGTCTGGCAATGCTATGTCATCCGGAGTCATGCATTTGACCAAGATTTCATTATCTTGGCACTTCTGTTCGCCTCTATCTGTTATGGGATGACGAAATACATCTGGATATTTCTCATATAGAGCCTTAGCAACTCTCCAATCACCTTTTAAGGTAGCTTGATAGAGGCGAACAGAAGTGCCAAGATAATGAAATCTTTTTGTCCCTGTAAATTTTGAAGCAACAAACATATGAATTACAGGATTTTGGTGATAAATCATACCATTTAGATACTAATTAAGAAGAAGGAAGATAAAATATCTAATAACGCAACAAATGAAAATTTTCTTCTTCTTTTGTGTGTGTACTGTGTCAGTGTGCGTCATTCTTTCTATTTCTTTTAGGGGTCTCTCTCGGCCTATGTTCGGAATTGGGCCAGCAGGGAGGTCTAGCCCACTAAGATCCATAGCCCATCTTGAACCAAAAAACCCAAAGCCGAACAAGACCCACGCTCGGGTCCAGCAACTTGAGCATACTGTGCCGCAATCAGCGAGCTCGCCATATTTGGGATCCGATCATCCGATCGATCATGCACGAATCCTGAAAGACTTGGGGATCAAATCAGATACGATCTTTCAGGAACGTATTCCCACACCAAATCGTCGATCCCATGATTAAAGGAGCCTGGGGATCAAGACTCCAACGACTACATTTAGCCTCAATAAAATTATAAATAGCACCCCCTAACAATTAAAGACTTTTGTTCTCTGCGATAACTCTTGATATCTTTGACTGGTGGTTCACCCAACCGGAAAACTGCTCCAAGAACAGCCTATATAGAAATGCTTAACAGATCATTTTAGCCAAATTCACAATTCAGCATAAAAAAAAAAGGGAATTCTCATAACACTGCTCTCTAAGATATTAATCGGAAACTATTTTTATTTTTATTTTTTGTTAATCACACGTCTATGTAACTGCATATGGACAACAAAGAAAGAGAGAGCACTCACTAGCATCAAATTCATCTATTGTTACAACGTGATCATCTGGTACTTCTTGACAGTCACCTTCTCCAATACTAGAAGCTCCTTGAGGACTACTCATTTTTTGGAAATATCTCACTCCTTGCGGTCACCTTTGACTTCTGTCTTCTTTCTTGAGGCTCTTTACTTGACACTTGACAGCACCCGCTTGGACTTTTTCTCTTCTTTTGTAAGAAATAAAACAGATAGAAAAGAAATCATCAATACATAGTTAATATGGTTTTGTGTATACGTATAGAATATTTAAATAGATGAGCAGAGGAAGAGTGACTTCAAAAACTAATTAAGTGTCATCTCTAGTAACATAAATAAGTTGTTTCATTTGGAAATAACTTAAGATTATGGTTGTGTTAAAATATCGAAGATCTCCAAAATTGAAGGCCCATGTGCTTGGTCTTTGAATTAGCGAGATATATATTTATAACAACAAAAGTATTTATATTTGTAGGAAAAATTGACATACGAACACCTTGAGATATGTTATGTATTGATTCACTAGTTAATTACAGACCAGAGAGAGAGAGAGAGAAATGATTTTGAATAAAGATACTGCATAACTTTTTCATTTTTCTTGCTTATTATGCTTATCAAATTTCCTTCCACAATTTACACAATGTAAACTGATCAGAGATAATGAAGATCCCAGTTGTAGTTACTTAGTAGGTGATTTTCTGCATGATTTGTTAGCGAATTTAGCAGGACATTCGCACTGCACTAATTAGCCATCCCTCACAACAAATCATCAATTTTTTTTTTTTTTTTTTTTTTTTCGGATTAATCAAATTATATTTCTTTTTTCATAAAGTTTCATTAATGAAATTTGTGAAGAAGTAAATTAGTATATATGAAGTAGGAAGCAGCACAAACAGAAACACCAAGCTTATATTATATATATATATATTATGAATTGGAAAAAAAAAAAAAAAAAAAAAGTCATGAGTAAGAGAAATTGCTATAGGCGTGAAGAGAGAACAACTATTATGCTGAAGATTTATCGTAGGAGATTGACAACACTTACTACTAAAATTCTAGCCTTTCTAGGTAGCAGTTGCAAATTAATCGAGCTTCAGAGTCTGCTGAGCAGTCAAAAGAAACGAAGTTTTTGATGCTAAATCTTGCTGGAGCGTTTGGCTACAATGTCCACCAGATTTATAAAACAATCTTCAACATTATTTGACGAGAAACATAAATAAATAGAATAAAAAACTTCATCCATCCCATTGACTTTGAAGTGAAGTCTGGAATCATTTTTGTTTTCTAATCCGCTGTCTTTTTTGTCGTCTTGCATGCGGATCATCCTAGGATGGTAGATTTGAATCGATCTCACCTTACTTCTAAGTCTATCGTTGCATTGACATTTTTGCTTTCCAAAATTTGAAGTATGAACGCATGTGATCACATGCACTAATATTTTAAGATTAATTTAAGCATAGAGCCTAAATCATGTGTGAAAGCCAGTACAATTGTAATTAAGCATTTCAAGTTGCTAGCTAGCTAGAATCCACATTGTTAGAACAGTTTTCAACACGGTGGATACGCTTTCTTCGAGGTCTTCAATACTTCATTGTGCACTCCAAATCACTACAAAAAAGACAATATTGTCAAGGGGGTCCCTGGGGAACCGGGGACACTTCGATGCCAAAGTCAGAAAGTTTCTAACTCAACAATATGTAAAAATATTTCAGTATTCATGATCCCTTAGTACCTTGTGTCGGGGCCTATTTATAGGTTCGAAGAGATGAAGTAGACTTGGGCTGGATCTTCTTATTTGAATTGGTTTGAGAGTCCAGAGTTGAGATAGAACTCAACAACTATCATGTAGAGATAAACATTCAACAGATATCATGTAGAGATAATCTTGAGTAGTCATCTTGTAGAGATAAGTAGGACATCTTTATTCCAATATTATCCTAATTGGAATATAAGACTATCAATTAATTAAATAGTCATTGCTATTTAATTAATATCTTCATAGGCCTATCCTTGGCCATTGGGCCCAGAATTTGGTGAGCTTGTAGTGTGAATTTATTCCCAACAGTTACCCCCCAATTCCCTTAGCCAAGGTACTTGGGTAATGGGAATTTAGTCAAAGCTTTCTGGTCGCTTGTTGTTTGACCTTGTCCGAGACTTGTGTCTCCCTAGTGAGTGTGCTTTGAGCTCGTTAGTTGGAGCTCTTTAGCTCTGTTTTTGGCATCGCCTGAGTTCTCGAAAGCACCCCCAACTCTATCCTTTGCTCGGGGTTAAACCCGTCCTAGTTTCGAGATACCCAGGGATCATGCCCGGGTCCCTCTCCAAGTTGTCAAAATAATCCACACCTGCACAATAACCTTTAAGTAGTAATTTATAAGTCTTTCAACATACTAACATTTGTTTTCCGTTCACCTTGGGGTGATTCCTTGTTTTGTGACTGGATTGTCTTATGCTGCTTGTTTTTAAGCTAAGGTTGTCTCCTTGTCTCATGATTGCCGATAGTACCCCCCAATTATTTCCTTTGCCCGGGGGCTAAGCCTGTCATATCCTTGAGATACTCAGGGATCATGCCCGGTCATCTCTCAAATGCCCCAAGCATAATAATCTTTAAACAATAATTCATAAGTCTTTTAACAGACTAACCTTTGTTCCCCGTTTGTCTTGGGGTAGCTCATTGTTTTTTACCGGGTTGTCTCCCGTTGATTGTTTTTGCCCAAGGTTTTCTCCTTGTCCTTGTTTTAGAGGGTTGTCTCCATATCCTTGTTTTTGCCCAAGGTTTTCTCCTTGTCCTTGTTGTTTCCCTATTCTTGTTTTTGTCCAAGGTTTTCTCCTTGTCTCCGGAGTGAATCTTCTTGTTTTTTACCGGGTTGTCTCCCGTTAATTGTTTTTACCCAAGGTTTTCTCCTGCCATATCCGGCTCTTCTTTTGCCATATCCGGGAGTGATATGTCCAGTTTTTCTTTAAAATATCCGGGGGTGATATACTCAGTTCTTTTTTGAAATATCCGAGAGTGATATACCCGGTTCTTCTTTGAAATATCCAGGAGTGATATACCGAGTTCTTCTTTGAAATATCCGGAAGTGATATACCCGGTTTTTCTTTTTCTATATCCGGGAGTGATATACCCAGTTCTTCTTATTCGGGATAGAGTATCCCCGAAATGTAATAATTTGGAATAAGAATTACCTTATTCTCACAACCAATCAAAACCAAATTTGGAATTTAAACCAGAATAGCCTATTCCTAAGCAAAAATAGGAATATAAACTTGAACTAGGATAGCCTATTCTTCAACTAGAATAGGAATATAAACTTAAACCAGAATAGCCTATTCCTAAGCAAAAATAGGAATATAAACTTGAACCAGGATAGCCTATTCTTCAACTAGAATAGGAATATAAACTTAAACCAGAATAGCCTATTCTTAAACCAGAATAAGAATATAAACTTAAATAAGGATAGCCTATTCCTAAACCAGAATAAGAATATAAACTTAAATCAGGATAGCCTATTCCTAAACCAGAATAAGCTTAGGAATAGGATGGGTTTAACCCCGGGCAAAGGATAGAGCTGGGGGGTGCTCCCGAAAACTCAGGCGATGCCAAAAACAGAGCTGAAGAGCTCCAACTAACGAGCTCAAAGTACACTCACTAGGGAGACACGAGTCTCGGACAAGGTTAAACAACAAGCCACCAGAAGGCTTTGACTAAATTCCCATTACCCAAGTACCTTGGCTAAGGGAATTGGGGGGTAACTGTTGGGAATAAATTCACACCACAAGCCCACCAAATTCTGGGCCCAATGGCCAAGGATAGGCCCATGAATATTAATTAAATAGCAAGGACTATTTAATTAATTGATAGTCTTATATTCCAATTAGGATAATATTGGAATAAAGACATCCTACTTATCTCTAGAAGATGACGACTTAAGATTATCTTTACATAATATCTGTTGAATGTTTATCTTTACATGATAGCTGTTGAGTTTTATCTCAACTCTGGACTCTCAAACCAATTCAAATAAGAAGATCCAGTCCAAGTCTACTTCATCTCCCCGAGCCTATAAATAGGTCCCTACACAAGGTACTAAGGGATCTGAGATCTTGAATCCTGAAATATCCTCACCCATATTATTGAACATATTAAATTATTGTGCGCCGAAGCATAATATTTCTCTGAGAAACTTTCTGACTTTGGCATCGGAGTGTCCCCGGTTCTCCGGGGACCCCCTTGACAATATTGCCTTTTTTGTAGTGATTTGGAGTGCACGACGACGTATTGAGGACCCCGAAGAAAGCGCATCCACCGTGTTGAAAACTGTTCTAACAAGAACAGCAAGGTCTTTAAACTCAGATCCTAAAAACTAGGAAATCCTGTCCCATTATTGGCAGTCAAGTGATGTATATAAGATTAGAATAATAAATACAAAACGAAAATATATTATGCAAATTGCAAACAATCACGTGTTTCTTTTTTTTTTTTGTAATCGAGAAAATTATATTACATTTCAATTAAGCTTCACAATATATTTAAAATAAAATGACTGACCTCACGAGATGGGTAAGAGCTTATTTAGGATTAGATGATGGGCAAAAACATGTTTGAGATTGCGTTAAAGAAGGTTTAAAAGTATTTTTAATATCCAAAAAATTGTGCAAAACAAAAAGCTGGACTGTTTGGTAAAAAACTCTAAAAGTACTTCTTCGACTTTTTTACTCTAAAAATGGGTAAAACATACTTTTGACAGAATTTTAAAATAAAAAATGAAGTTTTGCCAAAACAACTATTTTTGACATAAAATTTATATTTCAAAAATACAGTCTCAAACATACTTTAAGTGCTTTGGGGAGGAGCTATAAGGGGGTTCGATTTGCCCCCTCTCAACCCCCTAAAATGTTTTTTCTTTTTAACTTAGGTAGATCTGTCCCTATACCCTCGTTGCCTACCATCGCTGCCGACGTTACCACCATGGCCTTCTGCTGCCTATCCGTCATTGACCTAAAATGACGGAGTCTTTGATTCTAACCTCACTGGAGCGTTTGAATACGAAGTCCACCACCAGATTTATAAAGCAATGTTCACCATTATATCTTGATCAGCACAAATGAATACAACAAAAAATTAAAAAGTTAGTCCACTAAATAATTTCGTTTAATACTAAAAGCAAATTGCAAGAGCTCCACTTGACCATATAAGGCAAACGATATTCTTTTGCGTGAGATTGATGTCACTAATATTGATAAAGTCATGTCAAACTCTAAAATTTTGTAATGTATCAATGCATGCGACCCACTAATATTTTAAGTTTAGTTTAACAACCCAAATAATGTCTTCAAGCCAGTTGTAAGCTGATGTAGATCCAGAACCTAAAATGAGGTTTCTGGAATTGGTGTCAGGACAGGAGTTCCACGAGTCCGGACATGGGCTACGATCTTGGAGTTTCGAGAAATCCTGTCCGGACAGGGCTGCGACCAGCTTTATTATAAAATCATAACTCGAATTTTGGACATCGGATTGGAGTGATCTTGGTGGCGTTGGAAAGATAATTCAAAGATCTACGAAATCATGTTTCATGAGATTTAGCTAATTCCGATGTTTACTAGGTCAAAATGAGCTGCAATTGGACAACTGAAAAGCAGGATGGAAATAAAGGCAAGAATCCAACAAGGAAATACTTGATTGCTCTATTGGAGACTTTAATGAAGATTCTATGTCAGCAATCCAGCAATCATATATATTTTATTATTTACGTTATTTAAATTAGGATTTTATTTAATTGTAATTTTCCCTTTATTATTCTAGAACTTTTTCATAATAGGTTTAGGTTTACTTTTGCTTCAAGTTTGCTTAGTGTTATTAATACAGCAGACCTAATATGTAAGATGTAGATTTGAATTATTATTGAGTTTGTTAAATAAGAATACTCAGAATTGAGTTTCTTTTATGTTTTTTCCTTAAACCTTAGATAGCATATATTGTTTTAAGAAGATTAATTTCTTTGATTACTTGATGATCTCAAGATCTAGAAATATATATCCGCTGCTTATTGATGTTGTTCGCTGCAGGCTACCAAGTCACACTGCCTCATAAGCATTACAAGCTTCTCTGAAAATTATAGCACAACGACTTCTAACATCTAGATGGGGTTTGAATAGGTGTAAATAAAAATAAATGTGGAATTTAAAATTTCATCACCATACAATCAACCATTAAATATTATAAAAACAATAAATGATTCAACACAAAAAATTTGATGAAGAATTGGAAACCCTTTTAAGTACCTTAAATATTAAACCACTCTGGCAACGCCAACCTAAAAAATCAATTTATAATATTATAGAAGAATGAGAAATTATAATATGCATGTTTATACTTGCAAAACATTTGTAAAATGCACACGCTTGAACGTACTAATGACGTCTTTTAACCCTAAAGGGTGAAATTTTCGTCGTTTTGTACTATAAGACATAAAATGGTTTGCGTCATTTACAAAACCCAAGGAAATGACACCATAAAAAGGACGCTAAAAAAACACTAATTACTGCTATTATATATTTAATTATTATATACATATGGTTACAAGAATTTTCTTTGGATAATAATACGCAAGCAATGCTTTAGTGGGAAGTTGATGTAACTTATGAATTATTATAACGTACGTGCATGCATGTTGCGTTGACAATTTTCTTTTTTCTTTCTAAAATTTTGAAATAGTTGTTAGTTCTTGTGTTGGCTTAATTCAGTTTTAAAATGCAGATGTTACTGTTCACGGCTCAAACACTGATATAGAATGCTCAGAATCCAATCTCCACCGTTCATAATGTAGATTCATGTGTTATGAACGTCCCTACAAAATTTCAGCTCAATCGGACCACAAACGCCCATCGATCGGAGCTGTTGATGAAGACTGGACAGGCAGGGTCCGGACCGCAATTCCCCGGGTCCGGACCTCATTTCCAGAAACTAAAATCTTGCTCCGCGAAGCCGTGTCCGGACCGCCCATTAACATGTCCGGACACCCCGTAAGTTTTAGGCCCAAAAACATGATTTTAAGTGGGTTAGGTCTAGGGTTTTGTCGGGGGTATATATACATCATTATAGAAGAGAGAAACACGAATTTTCACCCCCAGAGAGTTCGTCGGAGGCTGTGCTAAGAGAGATCAAATGTGGTGAGCGTTAAAGTGAATCTCTTAGAGGTTTAATTATTCCTTTGATAAATCTACGGTTGAGAAGTCTATCGGAAGGGTCCGGTAAAGGAGAATCACGTTGAAGAAGATTGTGAGCGCGGAGACGAGTTGTAGGCTTGTCGATCTTACAGAGTCAAGGTCTTGCAAAGGGTTGTAAGTGTTCCTAGTGTCTGTAATCTCTAGATAATCTTTTGATAGTGATTTCCTGGGTTTGGCTGCCCCGGAGAGGTTTTACTTTTAGAACGTTTTCTAAAAGGTTTCCTCTTCGTAACCAAAATATCTGTGTCTGCCTCTTTATTGCTTTATATATTTTGGGTGATTGAATTGTTTATTGCTTCATAATATTAATTCTGCATAAATTGTGATAAACAAGTTTTTGGAGTCGGTTAAGCGTTTTTCACAAGTGATGCCCTAATATTTTAAGATTAGTTTACCCATGCTTTCGTGTGAGGTTGTTAATTGTCACTTATATATTATGATCAGGTAGACAATATTTCTGTTTTCCAACAACATTTTGTAATCATGTATGCATGCATTAATGTGACGCACTAATATTTTAAGATTAGCCCAAATTATGTCTACAAAGCCAGTTGTAAGCATTTTGTAATCACAACAAATTAAGTCAATAAGTTCAGAACTACTAGCCCTCCATATATAATTATATATTATATATGATGTTTTGACTTTTTTTTTTTTTTTAATATAACGTTCTGATATATAACTTGTCTATAAATAACCAACTCCTATCTAAAAACGTCCAGATCACTAAATTAATAAATAAAAGGTCTATAGTTTGAGTAAAGAGTGGGAGACAAATAAGTATAACCACTAGACATCATTTGACTTTTTGACATTTTGTAGGTACGAGACAGATTTAAAACTGGAGTAGTTGCCCAACTCATTTAGAAATCTGTTATTTGCAATCATTTTTATTTGAATATAACGTGTGTTAGAAGTAACGGAACTATTAATAGACAAAGGGGCTATGGCTTTCCTAGTTTTTCAAATTTTCTTTTAATTTGTTTCATAAAGTTGTATTTTGAGCCTTAAAAATTAGGCTTAGCCCTTATTAAAAATAGGCATGACCCCTCATCACATCATCACATGCTCTTTCGACCTTTACGAAAAATAATAAATTAGACTCCAACAATAATTAAGAGGCTAGGGTTGAATAGGTGTTCACAAGATAATGCATAATTAAAAAAGAAAAATGTTTGATTGTCATCTTTTGCCCATATCTTGTTCGTCTCTATACAACAGATTATCTAATTTCTGATTCTATTTCCCTTCTCCCAGCCTTTTCTCTTTGGGAGACTAGAAAAATTCACAGAAATGCAAATTTCTGTGTCCATCATGTGGCATATTGAGCCGCAGCAAAAGTTATCTTGGGTTCCCCCCCCTCCCCCTCCTTCCCTATTTGTAGTGGCAAAGATCCACCTCTCCCTCTTCCCTCCTACTAGGGGCTGTTTTGTTTGTTGGTTTTGTTCTCTATGAAGCAGTTTGTTACAACAAAAATAAATAAATAAATAAAAGGGAGAGAGATGGGCCCACCATTGAATTTGTGGGACTTAGGTCTCACAAATTCAATGGTGGATTTGGAAAAGAGATGGACAATATATGAGAAAAAGAATGATCTGTAACACCTCTCATTTAAAAATTATCAACCATATCAACACTCAATTATGCATCATAATAGAGAATTAAAATTCGTCAGCTGTGAAATAAAGACAAATCATAAAACTTCAATTGCCAGACAATCAATACAGCGATTTTGGTGACAACGTGAAAACTTTTTGAAAACTCTTCAAAAGTAAAACTATTCCAAGCAGCCAAAGCCAAGAAATCAATACACTATAAAAGAATGAAAATTACAAGTTGCTCACATTTACATGACTTATTGTAGTTGACACACCCATAGACAAGTCACTCCCTTGCCCACTATGGCAATAGTTCTCCTAGAACCTTTAGAAAATTCTTCTATCTTCTTTACCGGAACTCCGATAAAATTCTATGGTTGTTGATGAACGGTAGTAGTTCACAGCAAATGCTCCAAGAGTAGCAATTGAAAGCACAAAAATCTTAACTTTCTCACTTTGCACAGGAAGGAAAATGCTTGTTGTTCTCTAAAAATATTGCCTCCAATCTCTTCAAACACGTGCTCTAAAAGCCCTTAAATAAACTTGGGAAAACTTGATCTTTAAGAAAGATTTCAGATTCTAGAATTATGCAGAAATCCGACTTCCATTTAAACTAATAAATGGCACGTCCAAATGGAACTAAGTTAAAACTTGGAAACAAGGTTTTCTCGAGTAGTGTTAGTGTTTTGCAGTTGTTCTTGTTATTTGCTGCTTTTGTGTTGTTTGCGTTACTGTCTTCTGGCTCTTTAGTTGTTTGATCTTTATGTGAAGACTTTTATAACCGGATCTGTGTTGGTGCCTCTCTATTCTACCATCTCTGCATCGGACTTTGACAATGCTTTTACTGGTAATTGTTGCAGTTTCCAAGTGGGAGTTTAGATAAGTTCGCCTAAATTTGTTCTCCTTTTGCTTCTGTTACCGGTTTATGTGGCCAATTTCAAAGGATCGGGACACTTTTTTGCCCCATTTCGTACCGTTTGTTCTTATTTCCGCACTATATTGTTTGTTTTGGGTCTATTGCTGGGAGCCCACCCCTTTTTCGATTTACGTTTGTATTTTCTTAGGATCGGCTATTCTCTCTTCCTTTTGAATCAAGAATGGCAAGGATCCTTCCTTGTAACCCTTTTTCCCCAATCAATTAGCAAATGTTTCCTTGTTCGGTTATGAATTATATTCTAGTTTCACCTGAATTTTACCTCGGTGTGAATTCGTAGTTTTATTGTATCCCAAAACTAATTTTAAGGGGTTTGATGAAGAGTAGCCCAAATGTACCATTTATAAATGATCATTTTTCTTTAATCTTACTAATGAAATAGAAGTATGATTTTTTTGTTTTTTGTTTTTTGTTTTATTCTATTCACTGAAGTATCATTCTTGCTGCCTCATAGATGTAGACAGTCGTTCATGATATTTTTTTTTTACAATAGGGATTCAGTTTTCTGTGAATTTAATTATTGATATTTTTTACATTTTTATTTTCTTCGATCTATACATGCTGATATCAAAAGAGAAGTATAGTACGAAACAGTTGAATTTAAATTTGAATGTAGTCTTCGAAAAGAACTTTCAAAATTGGAAAATCAATAGTACGTTCAGCTAGAAAAAAAACTTTCTTAATACAATTAAGCCTTGACAACGGTAAGCAGCACCACTAAAGAAAAAAACTATTAATTGATGCACTAAAAAGAATAGCATTACCTCCCTAATAACCAAAATTTAAAATTTAATTAGTTTTAGGGTTACTAACATTGTTAAATAGGCCAAAACTTTCTAACAGTTTCACAATTGGGTGCATATACGTTTAATAGCAATGAAACGATTTCACTAACAATGGTTAATAAATATTAGGTTAAAAAATAAAAATAAAAATTTAATATATAATTTTTTTTTCTTTTGTAACAAACGAACATCCATTAAAGCAGAGAAAAGTTACTGGATAGACACATAAAGCTAACAAGCTTAGACACATTAACCCAATCCGGACAGACTACAAACTCCTCAAAGCAGGTGAAGATGGATAGCATCTGCGAATGCAGCCCGAGAAAACCCTTACCGCGGCGCAATCTGATGGATACTACCATCGGGAGTACAAATATCCCATTCAAACATCTAAACAGTCTTCCGAAAAAGCAATGGTAATTTAGATGAAAAATAACCGTGAAAAAAAAGGTTTCCAATAAGAAAATGAAAAAAAAAATCCACTTCACTTTCGAAAAATCTAAAACCTAACCGGATAGAGTTAAACAAAAAACACAACAACAAAACAAAATGAAAAAATAAGATATAAAGCAGAGTAAAATGTCCAAACAACAGCAACGTCGGAGGTGCCGGAGACGCACGGGGCCACGAAGACCAGCGAAGGTGATGGGTGGTGATGGAGCAATGGGGAAGAGGTCTCACGCGCCGGCGCGTGGGGGACACGAGCCTGCGAGTAAGATCTACTCGCAGGCGCGTGTTGAACACGCTCCAGCTTGTGGTGGTCAGATGGGGGAGACGCTAGTGGCAGATGAAGGCGGAGACGGCCAGGAAGCCAGTGGAATGGCGCGTGTGCTTTAGAGACATAGAAAAGTGCGAAACCAATACATGGAGCGACTGATGATGGTGGTGGTTGGAGATTTTGCGATGGAGGATGGGGCGTTGCAATTATTGGACAGAAATAAAACGCCTAAAGCGTTAGATAAGGCCTCCAAGGAGGCTGATAGGATCTCCAAAGGGACGTTTTTGGCCTCTGTAGAGGCAAGAAAAGAAGGGGGAGGGAGGAAAATGGAAATATAAGGAAAAAGGGGAGGAGGAGGAAGCAGAGCTTCATGGCTGTCGAGGGAACGCTTGGGGGATTTCTAGAGGAGAGAGAAGAGAGCGAAATGCTCTCTGGGTATTCTTTCGTGGTCAGTTTTGGGTTGGATTATATATAAAATTATTTTAAGGTAGCTACATCATTTCCAATTATCATTTTTTAGTGTTGGTTTAATTCAGTCCACTCAACTATAACTATAGGGCATAAATCAGTTTGAATGAATTTAATAAAATCCTTTATAACGTCTTTTTTTTTCTTTTTTTTTTCATTATTATTAATTATATTGTTTGCCATTCTTTTCTAAGACTTTTTTGCAAAATTATTTTTGAAATTAAATTATAATGTTGTCATTGAAACTTATGGTGAGAATTGAAAAATGAATAGTTAAGAAGCTAAAAGAGCGTACATAAGCCACAATAATCCAATTACAATAATAAGCATTGTGCATAAGAAAAAACTTGTTTAATATTGTACTAAAAATAATAGTATTACCTCCCCAGTAACCAAAATTTAACATTTTAAATAGGCCAAAAATTTCGAGAAGCTTCGGACGTACTTGGTATATACGTTCAATAATATTATTCAAACAGTTCACTATACTACAAGCAATATGGTCTTTAGCGACCAAATAAATAGCGGCGACCCCAAAGTCGCTGCTATTCAGGGGTCATTAGCAGCGACTTTTTGAAGTCGCCGCTAATGACCCATCAATAGCGGCGACTTTGGAGTCGCCGCTAATAGTGGCTGCTAAAAGCCAAAAAATATATTATTTAGCAACGACAGCAATAGCAGCGACTCATAGTCGCTGTTATTGACCATCATTAGCGGCAACTCTCAGGAGTTGCCGCTATTTAACATCAATAGCGGCAATAATAGTTGCCGCTAATACGATTAAATCAGCGGCGACAATAAAGTCGCCGCTAATAAGGGTAAATAGCAGCAACTCCTGAGAGTCGCCGCTGATAAGTGGTCAATAGCGGCAACTTTCGAGTTGCCGCTATTCAATGAAAAAAAAATAATTTTAAAAATTTAAAACGATCATTAGCGGCGACTAGAAATTTTCCTTTTCAATAGTTATGTGAGCATAATATATATGTTTGTATTTATACTTTTAATTTAATGTAAATCATATTTTACTCAAATAGGGTGTGAAAATACTTGTATGATGTAAGAGTTTAATGGTAAGTTAGGCCTATTATAACTACTATATATATAATAAAATCCAAAATTAATTATTATTATTATTCTTATTATTATTATTTTTTTTTAATTTTCTCATATCATTAGCGGCGACCTAAAAGTTGCCTCTATTAATTTTTTTAATTTTTTTTGTATCATTAGCGGCAACCTTAAAGTCGCCGCTAATGATAGTGGAATAGCGGCGACTCATAGAGTCGTCGCTGATGATAGTGGAATAGCGGCAACTCTTGGTTGCCGCTATGATTTTTTTTTAAATTTTTTTACATCATTAGCGGCGACTTCAAAGTTGCCGCTATTGGTATATCATTAGCGGCAACTCTCTGGTCACCGCTAATGATATACCAATAGCGGCAACCCTAAGGTTCTTTTGAACATATTTTTGCGGCGACAAAAAAAGTCATTAGTGGCAACTCAAAGTTGCCGTTAATGACCTCTTATTAGCGGCAACCCTAAAAGTCGCCGCTATTTGGCATCAGCGTCCAATTACTAGCGGCAACCAAATAGCAGCCACTTTGTCGCCGCTATTGGGAAATAGCAGCCATTTTTGGGTCATTAGCGGCGACTCAAAGTCGCCGCTAATGACCAAATTTTTTGTAGTGCTAATAATCGTTAATAAAAGGTATATATGTTGAATAAAAGAACCAAATTTAATATATAAAATGGTTTTAGGGTGGCCAAATCTATTACAATTAGTATTTTAGGACTATTTTTTTTTGTTTAACGTTGGTTTAATTCAATCCACCTAACCATCACAATAGGGCAGAAATCAAGAGTTGTTTGAATTTAATAAATTCGTCTATAACCATTGTTTTACTTTTTATTTTTTTTTATTTTTTTCTTTTTCATTGTCATTATTTATATTTGTTGTTATTCTTTTCTGGAACACCCGACATGAAAAATATATGGAGTTTCATCGAGATGCTACTACATGATATAGGGTGAATGCAAATAGCACGCGGCGTGCTGTAAATTTTTTTTTTTTTAATTAAAAAAAAAAAAATGCATAGGCGTGCGATGCACGCCGTGTGCTCTCAATCATGACTCCATGATATAACATCATAAATATATATTCTACTAGAAATAATTATGAATAATTATTCTTGAGCACACAGCTTTATAAAAAAAATTCTAGAACCATGCGGCATGGGAGGGCCCTATTTGAGGATGAATGATATATTAACTACTTTTTTTTTTTTTTATATATGATTTCTCAATATGAGACTCAACACTTATAAATGCGCTCACAACACGTGTCATTCACAATCACTTGATAAATCAAAGTCTATACTAAATGGCAGCTTGACTACTACCAACACAATTTAAATAAACGACATATCAGCTAGTCTTGAAGGAAAGAGTTAAGATGAACATCAATCAAAGTCTTGATTTGCTCAATTCTTTCCTATGCCTAGTCTAACGTCCCTTGATTACCTCTGACAATTTCCTTCCTTTTCGTATGACTTGAATTTCATATCTTCCAACAATCAATTTCCCAATCGGCATTTCCATTAGAGAAGTCTACGTTTATGTCCTAAAATGTGGCCTTCCTTGGATATGTTTTGTCTTTGTCTGCCTTTTGATAATGCCATGCTGATTTAGATTTCATTAACAGATATATATAAACTTTTATGTTCAGTTCTTATATTGGATTATCTTTTGGCATCAACATAATACCAATTTTTTTTGTCAAGTTCTTTTAATTTTTGAAGGTAGAGTCCAATAAAACTTTTAGACTTTTTAATGGAATCTATGTTAATTATATCACAGTTGGACATGAATGACATGTTTTTTTCCTCAATTAGCATTTGATAATGGCTCTAAATTTGAAAAGCTATTAATTAACAAGAGTCAACATAACAATGCTTTTTGTTTTTTTCCTTAATTTTCTGCTTTGTGTAAAATATTTTAAATAATGGTATTCAATTCAATAACCTAATGAGAAATGACAAAAAAAAAAAAAAAAAAAGGATTACAAACGGCAAATTAAATAAAGCTAACAAGAGAGTCTCTACGGAAGAGTCATCCATTAGTACGAGTAAATCACTTGATAAATCCATACAAAATGTTTGAAGTTGTGGGTTCACAAAGCAAAAAACAATGCGAATATGTATACACCACTGCAAGTCTTGATGGAATACAACGAACATCAGAGTCTTTATTTGCTCAATTCTTTCCTTGGCCTTCCTTGTTCAACATCCCTGGAACCTTCTAATATACGACTTTCCTTCCTTTTCATTTGACTTTGATTTCATATTTTCTACTGAGCCCTCCCCCAATATATAGGCATCTTCTGGTAGAAAAATAGTCTACATTTATATAGCAGAGAACGCAATATGTACATGGATATTTGTCTCGATTCCTTCAAAAGATCAAAACGTAGCAGTAAAACAAAAGTGACCGAGGTACTAGCCAAAGTGATTGCAAGAACTGGAGCCCAGGGCCTTGCACTTCTATAAATCAAAAAACAAGCTGCGCAAAAGACTACCATCATGCTCACAATGGACGTAAAGAGTGCTGTGAGTCCAATTAAAAAGATTGAAGGTATTGTCTCGAAGAAATCCTCTTCTGTGTAACGTGACATGAACATTGACAAGAAAATGAGTATAGAAGTTGAAGAGGCAACCATTGCTATTACATCTGCTATGAAGAATAATGTAAACCAGTTACTTTTCAAAAATATAGGAGTGCCTGTTTCTTGATCGTTGCCACCTGGTACAGTAAAGGCTGCAGCGAAAACTACAGCGGCAATTAATGTTGCCACAACCATAGAATTTTGTGTTGTCTCCTTTATCCACTTTTCACGGTCTTTCTTAAAACTTTTCTGTGTTTTATTTAGCAACTCGTCAGGTGTTTTGCCCTCTGAATTCTCCTTCCTCAAGTAGTGTAGTGGGACAATCCTTTTTATTTCCTACAGTTGACCGGCCAAGTATAAATTGACAAGTAACAATTGAACCATTATCTAGGAAAAAAAATTAAATAATAATATCTCTCACCTGAAACCACATCAACTCCCGTTGCATACCAAAACCTCCTAATACAATACTTTGTCCATCTGAAGGTGCCGGTCTTGCAGCTAAGTGTAACATGTTGTCCTTTTTTTTCGAAGTAATCAAGGATGCAAGGCAATGCTTGTCGGTACCTATCTTATATATTAGATTGAACACACTCTCTTGCCGATATAAAATAGCAATGTGAAATAAACTCATGTTATCTTCGTCTAATTGCCATATAAGATCAGGATAATAATGTATCAATATAATTAGAAACCCAACATTTCCAACTTTGGCCGCCTCAAAAATTAAAGTCTTCCCACATCTAGCCAAGTTTAATGAGAACTGTTGGTCTTGATTTATAACCACTTTCCAAAGGTCTTCAACTAATTGATGGGTTATTGTCTTCATCAAAACTTTGTTACAGATCCATGTGAACCCTATGGTTGAGAAAAAGAATAAAAAATGTGATATGGTTTGGTAATAAAGAAATATTAAATCTATATAATTATTTTACCAATATCCATAATAAGAAATGATATTATAAAGTTTATAAAATAAAAATGTCATGAAGATAGCTAAAGCATTAAATGCGGCTACTTGTGACCTAATTATTTTCTTAAGATATGCTTTGCCTTTGGATAACCCGACTGCTTTAAACGTCTTCTATCTTTTGAATTTAAGTAACAAGAAATGGTAGCATGAAAAAAAAAAAAAAAACAAAACAAAAAACCCTACCCCCCTATGTTGTGTGTGTGAAAGAAACGGTTACAAGTGTTAGAATAGATTGAGACATTTCAAATAGAAAATAACTTATGTCATAGAATTAGTCATAGTTTAGAAGTAGATTTGATGAAATCAAATAAGAGCATTTTCTCATGCCAAGGTAATTTGAGTAAAATTGTCATCAAGTTGTGATTAATGTAATAAAGGCCTAGGAACTAGTTGGGAAATTAAAGAAGTTTGGGTTGGAGGTAAACAAACAGCAATTTGAGTGACTTTTCTGGAGTGGTAGCCGACTTGGGCAGCAAATTGCAAAAGGTTTTCTTGCCAACACTTCCAAAGCTCTCCATGCAGTGTCGGCAGTTGCTATGTTTGAATCTATTTTCAGAATTTTCAACGCTATATCTGTCCACATTAATTAATTGATCGTCGTCAAAAGATTGTTGAAGAAATCCTTATAATATGGTCACTAATATTGCAATAGAAATCATAACTCCATATATCCAACTTGTCATCAAACAAATTTATAATCAAATGTAGGGCTTACCATACATATCATTGCTAATAGTATCAAGCAGGAGCTTAGCGCGATCATCAGCAGTCAACTGATCAAAATGAGTCTCAGAGATTAGATACCAGATCATTTTTCGATGTCCTTGGTAAACTGCAATGTGGAGTGGTAAGTCTCCACATGGGTCATGGGTCAATACTAGTGCTTTATTGTTTTCGACCAGCAGCTTAGCAATAGTAGTGATTCCTGATTGAGCGGCAATGTAAAGTGCCTTCCTTTGGTCTTGCTCAATTAAATCCCTAATAGTCGGCCGATCACCTCTTAACACAGCTTGAAAGAGGGGACCACACCCAAGACGATATTCATCAAATATTCTTTCCCCTGGAAATTTTTTTTAAAATAAAATAAAATAAAACCAAACGTATTAATTACAAGTTGTGTTGAAATCATGACACTTAGATGCATGCATGCTAAGATGTTGGAAGAAGTAATTTGTCTCATGACCTTACATATATCTGCAGCAAGTGAAATTTTGTGTTCTTCTGTTTCCTTTGTGTGTGCGCATGCGTGTAATTGTTGTACTGTTTCATTATTGTTATTATTATTTTGGGTTCTTTCTTGGCCTACACTAGTTCCTGCAAAACATTCTAATGGTTGATATATTTTGGTCCATTTTCAAAATTGAGTTTTTGCAAGGAGGTACTAAAATACATCTAATGGTTGATATATTCTCCTACAAATTAAATAGAACAACTAGGTCTACCATTGACTTATGTAAAGTTCACATAAGTCCACAAATCTAATAGGTATTTATAAAATGTGATAGGTCAAATATGAGAAAAATATTAACTTCTAACATTTCTCGAAATAGAAAGATAACATGGAGCAAAAGCATTTCTAATGGTAACAGTTTTCCCTATGATATCCGGAAACTCTTTCACATGTCTATGTGAGTGATTGAGTGCATATGACGAGAGAGAAAGAGAGATCGAGAACTTACTCTCATTCATAGTGCTTGGCCCCTCTGACATCATAGTGCTTGGCCCCTCTGACACTACTATCTCCCCCAGTTCTTCTAGAGGCTTGTTGAAAGCAACTTCTTTCATTTTTTTTTTATGTTTCTTTGGAAACAAAATGAGATAGAAAATAAATTAATTAATCACAATCAATCTGATAATATGAATATGTAGAGAATTCCTAATTAGGTGATTAGACGAAGACGGCTGCAAAAAGTAGGTATATCTATATATGCGAACATCAACAAATTCTCTTTTAATTTGGAATAATTTAAGTTCATGGATAATGATGATTTATATCAATGAAGACCTCCCAACATAACGAAGCTTAGGATAGAATTTTTAAATGTTAGAATTTTATTACTAAGTTTTCAAAGTACATACACCCTAGGGATCGGAGATGAAAAGTTAAGACAAAGAGAAAAGGTGTAAGTACTTAGACGACCAAGTGATTTGAAAGGAGAAAGAGAAGTGTTGGTTTTAAGAATAGATGAGAGATAGCACGGTACCGGAACTCAGAGGATGGAGTATACAACTAGCTACTATATATGTGTTTTCCATCACCCAAATGTTTCTATTTTGAGTGAACCCCTAGGCCCTAGGTAATCAGATAGACTCATGCATGCGAGAGTGACTACTGGCAGAAATTCATAAAATAGTAGAAAGAAGTGTCTATAAAGGGAGTAGGAGGGGCATATATTCATTCTAACAAAATCTCCTCGTGCGTCACTAAACTAAATTGACTTGAGCGTTAGCGTTAGAGAGTTGTCTCGCCGGATCCACTACCGGCCAACCCTCTAACCTCCTTTTTCCTTACAAATTCTCATCCTAGCTAGCGGCATGCGGTCACTATACTAACATGATCATGATAGCTTACAGCCACTAACAAGTAAGGGCACGATGATAGCAACAATAATGCCGAAGATTTGTTAGAGACGATGATGGAAACATGTGTTAGAAATAATCATGCATAGACTCACCTTCTTTCATCATCAAACCTTCAAAATTTCTGTAAAGAGTTTGAAGTTTGATGGTTAATACCTTATCATTATCTTGATACTCATTCTGTAATGCATCCCAAGCATCCTTCGACTTTGTTGCAGTAGCAATTCGGGGAAAGATGGATTCAGCCACAGCTTGTTGAATGAAAAACAACGCCTTCGCATCTTTCTTCCGAAGCTCTTGGAGTGTGTCTTCGCAAACACGAGTTTCTGAATAACCTTTCTCTACTAAATCCCATAGGTCTTGAGAAATAAAGAGAGTCTTCATCTTTATACTCCAAATGTCATACTCTGCTCCTTGAAAGAGTGGGAATGATGGCTGTGAAGGGTTAACACCGTTGCTTGCCATGAATCTAGTTCTAATACTAGATGTTAGAAATAAAAAATAACAGATGCACAAGCAATAGTCTTCTCTCTACGATTGTTAGGATGAGAGAGGTAAAATAAAGTGAAAGCAAACATGCACTTACTACAAACGCCAATTGAGTACGTAGTCAAAGGGCCTTTCTCTTTGGCAAGTTGAGATACTCAACCTAATTTGCATGCATGAGAGTTTCGTACAAAATGGACCGGATGTAGAAGACAATGCTGACAGCCCACTCTTATTTATAGTACTAAAGTAACGGTCGATCTGACAAAATGGATTCCTTAAATGTTAGGTAAAGTTTTTTAACCAACTTTTCTTCTAACATTACGTAAGTGCTTTCGTGGGAGCTTGACATCATCAAGTCATGCATATCTGGAATTAAGGTTGTGTATATGTGTGATTTAGAGCTCCTACAATTCACAATATTCGGAAGACGACAAAGTCCCGTCATACAAACTGGCCCTGAAAGTGATCCTGTGTGTAGATTGCAATAGAAGAACGTACAATGAAACGATAACCACTGGCACTCCCCTCCATGTTATCCTGTTGATGATTCTGTGTTGGATCGCATCATCGCAATAGAAGAATGCACAATGCAAACTGGCTCTCCATGTTATCCTGTTGATGATTCTGTGTGTGGATCGCATCATCGCAATAGAAGATTAATGTACAATGAAACCATAACTACTGGCCCTCCATATTAACTCTTAACTTTAATTTGAATGACATTGGGCTAAACTCATTATTGAATTACGAAATAATTAACTTAAAACTTTGGGTCAAACCCATTATTAAATTACAAATAAAACTGATAACCTAAATAAAACTAAAATTCCAGATTCTTAATTAATTTTTCATCTTGCATCATCATATAGCTAGCTAATGAAATTTTCGGTTAATTACTACTACGTACGTAGTGTGTGAACATATTTTTCTGACCATTGTGGATCTCGAAACAAGAGATCCAACTAGGTGGGAGAATGTCAGTTTCAAGATCATCACCGTCTCAGAATGAGCAAAATTTTGAATTTTATGACATTTGCAAATATTCTTTCTTAAAACAAAAGTAAAAGTGAATTTTCATCCTGAACCACCATATAGCTCATTCCCATTGCTTTTCTCATGATTTCTTTTAGTTTTTGTGATTTGGATTGAGTATGGTAAAATAATAATTGTTGTACAATATATATGCCATCCATTATTTCTCATACTTGAATTAATTTATTAGGGGTCTCCAATAAGTAAGGGACAATTCATCTTTCTATTCGTCATGATTTGATTATCCTATCATACATATCTTTCTATACAGCTATTTGTTTGTCTCATATTAACTGATCAGTCTATTCTTGATTTATTATCCTATCATACATATCTTTCTATATAGCTAGTTGTTTGTTTCATAATTGTTTATAGATAAGTTCTATAAATAGAGCAATTTGTATTACAAACTTATCAATAGACCGAACCACATAAAATTTTTTATGTCTCTTTTATTATTCCACTATTATCATTTCTTTCAAACTTATGGGTCTATTGTTGATTAATTATCCTCTCATACATCGCTCTCTAAACAGGTATTTGTCCGTCTCACGTTAACTTATAAGTCTATTGCTGATTTATTATCATGTTATACATCGCTATCTGAGTTTTCTATCCAAGTATATTAAGTAGAAAATACACCATGAGAATCAATCAAAATAATTTAATATACATATTAGTAAACAATAATTCATTATATATAATAATGAATTTAGTATGCAAACAGTCATGCATGCATAGGGGTGCAAAGGCGGGCGGTTTTTAACCGCCCGCTAACCGTTAACCGCTATAACCGCCAACCGCCTAACCGCCTAACCGTTTAACCGCATTAACTGCTAACCGCCTAACCGCCATAACCGCCTAGCGGTTAGCGGTTAGCGGTTATTGGGTCTACTAACCGTAACCGCTAACCGCCTTTTTATATAATATATTTTTATAATTATACATATAACATAATCACTTGATCATTAAATCACAATTTTTTTAAAAAATAATTAAATCACAATTTGAGTATTAATATATTATCACTATAATTTATATGATTATATCATATAATCACTTGATCATTAAATCACAATTTTTTTTAAAAAATAATTAAATCACAATTTGAGTATTAATATATTATCACTATAATTTATATGATTATATCACATGAGATTGATTATTAAATCATTTGATTATATAATAACAAATTATACATATATAATATGACATAACTCATAAGTATACTAATTCATACTAATACAACAATTAAATATCTAGAGACTTATTTTCAATGTATGTTATAAACCTATAAGTCTATATAAGTCTACATATGTATATGAATAATATAAATGTATAATATCAATAGTTAATCATATGATTCAATGACAATTCAAATACTTTATTCAAGACTTCAAGTGAATCATATTATTAATGTACAATGATGATATGATTCGTATAATATCAAATTAAGTAATTGACATTGGATTAAACAATGACCAATGTGTTACTTATAAACATAATTTAAGTATTAATGTATTATCATTATAATTTTAGTAATTTATATATTATCACTATAATTGATATGATTATATCACATGATGACTTGATCATTAAATCATATGATTATATAATAATAACTAATACATATATAATATGACATAACTCATAAGTCATAAGTCTACAAGTTAATCATATGATTCATGTACAATGATAATCACAATTGATTCAATTGAATTAAACAATATGTTACTTATAACTACAAGTCTACAATTTAATTAAAGCATTATTAGATACTTTAGGAATTTAGGATTTAGGAGTTTGAACATTACCATTTACCATTAGATATTAAGTTCAATTCAAAGAAAAAAGATTATAAGTAAATATGATAAGAATTTAAATAATTAATCATATGAATCATATGATATAATTTAATGAGACTATATGATTATATAATATCAAATTAAGTAATTGACATTAGATTCAACAATGTGTTACTTATAATCACAATTGAAGTATTAATGTATTTTTTGAACATTTTTTAGAAAAAGAAATTTAACCATTTTTTGAAAGAAAAAAAAAAAGAAAATTAACAATTTTGAACAATTTTGAATTTTATATATATATATATATATATAATTGCTTATAGTTATATTATATGCATATTGAATAATATAAATGTATAAGATAAATATTTAACTATATGATCCAATTACAATTCCAATACTTAATCAATTATTCATGTACAATGACAATGACAATGTGATTCATATAATATCAAATTAAGTAATTGACATTGGATTAAACAATGTGTTACTTATAACTACAATTGAAGTATTTTTGTTTGTTTGTAAGTTTATAAGATCAACACTTAATCATATGATCCAATGACAATTCAAATATTTATAGCAATTGGGCCCAAGAAGATATTAAAAATACAAGAAAAAAAAATGAGGGTAAAAAAAAGCCCAAAAAAAAAAGCCCAATTTAAAAAAAGCGGTTAGCGGGCGGTTATCTATTTCACTAACCGCTAACCGGCCACTAACCGCTAACCGTTAACCGCTAGGCGGTTAGCGGTTGCGGTTAGTGAAATTTACTAACCGCTAGGGCGGTTACGGTTAGCGGTTATTGCCACTAACCGCTAACCGTAACCGCCTTTGCACCCCTATGCATGCATGTCAGACGATAATAACACCCCAACCAAAAACTGATGCAACATAAAAAATGCACCGTTGAGTCTGTGTGTGGATCGCAAGAGAAGATTGTACAATGCAAACAGCCAGGTCAGACGATAATAACACCCTCTCAACAATTCCAATAATATATATTTGAATTTTTTTTTTTTTAAATACTGATTTTGGGAAAAGTTAAAATGATACTCAAAGTGAAAGGAAAATAGAAGAAGAAAGAACACAGGAAATTAATATGATTCATCCTTAATGGTCGGCCTCTACATACAGAAAAAAAAAATCTCATTTAAGTCAATTAATAACGCATTAATTTATACGTTTAACCAAATTTACACAAATTGAAAGTAGAAAATTAATTAACTTAATATATTGCATGTCATATTGTGATTTAGTTTATATGCCGAGAATCAATCCCACCATATATAATAAACATTATCAATTTCTTGACGAGTGAATACACTTTCTTTTCTTCTGACCCGACAGTTGTTAATTGTATAATGGAAGAGATAGTCAGGTAACTAACCCTTCGGCTAGTTACAATTGAGTATTGAATGAATAATTTGAAGATTTATTTTCCTAAATAATATTTATCCGTAACTCTGGATGTATGAAACGTGGCATCCTTAATTGATGGCGCCTAAAAATTAGGACACAGTTGGATTCTTTTTTTTTTTATTATTATTTATTTTTATTATTATTATATATATTTTACCAACAACAATTAAATAAATAAACGTACAATAAACTTTCTTCCAACTACAATACGTAAGAATTGAAGTGCTTTCGTTGGAGAATGACGTCACGTATCAAGTCATGCATGATCTGGAAGGATGTATGTATGTATGTATGATTGATTAAGTGCCAGGTGTCATAAGATCAGAAGCATGTACCTACTAAATTAATGAATGGAGTTTGCATACAGATAAAAACACCTCAACGACCCAAACTGGCCCTCCATATGATCACAATGCAAACAGTCAAGTCAGTCCAAAATTATAACAACACCTCTTAACAACCCGAAATTATAATTTTTCCCCAAAAAAAAAAAAACCATAAATTATGTGGGTACTGCCCTCTATGTGATCCAGTTGAGTCTGTGTGTACGTGGATAACAAAGCAAAATGTCTATAGTTTGAGGACCAGAGGGAGAGGAAAAAATAAATATATAACTGGCCAATTAGTGGTCCTCGTTTCACATTTTAAGATTAAGTAAACTGTACAAATCAAATATTGTCTAAACGCTAGATATAAGTATTTGGGGATTTCTAAAATCCAAACAAAGTGGAGCAAGCAAAGTAAAAAAGGCAAAGTAAAATAGATGTAAGTTCATGGTTTAAGAGCATTCAAATTGGTTGATGTATATTTTTATACAAAATGACTAATCAAAACTCACTTTATCTAGTTTTACTAATGAGTTTTAAAAGACACCATACATCCCATTATCTTTTTTTTTTTTTTTTATATATCAGTTAAATTTTTTTATATATATAAGGATTGTATTTTTTATAAAGATCATATTTTTCAACTTTTGGGAAGAAAAAGAGATGTAGAGAGAGAAATAGTATGAGCAAATTTTAAGAAAAAAGAGACGTGGAAGAGTAATTGTAGGAGAAAATTCTGGGAAAATAGAAATGTAGAGAGAAATAGTATATTAATGAGATGAATGTGTGAATAGTGTGCACTACATGTAGTGGTGAATGCAACAAAAATGTATTTTGCATTTGAGATGCAAGGATTTTTTTAATGTTTTACTTGTTTATTTTAGATAAAAGTAAGAAACAGCTAAGAAGATAGCTTGGTAGGATCAATTCCTTGACGTACTGTGAGACACCTTTTTTTATTTTGACCCGTCAATTTTTGTGTGGACCATAAAACAAGGGACCTTAGTTTGTTAGTACAATGGAAGAGATAGATACTAAAACTAGGGCTAATTACGTGCATGGACACAAAACTAAACATCCATTGCCTTTCGTATGATTCCTTTTAGTTTATGTGATTTGGATTAAGTATGGTCAAATAATAATTGTTGTACACCTCTAAAAGCTAGGAATGTACTATAAATGCATTTGTAGCGAAGATAGAAAAGCTAGTAAATTATTGTCTATTTGAGAAAGTTGTGATAGATCGAGCAGTGGCCAAAGACGTGATTCATCGGAATATGCTGCAAATCTAGAAACTAATTGAAATAGTGACATTCAAAGAGTTAAACAAAGTATAGCTCAAATTTTGATGGAATAAGTTTCTCATTGTATTTATGATATTCTTGTCAAAGCAACATGCTTTATTTTTTAAGACAGAAATTTATTCCAAACTGGTCTGCAGGAAATATCTCCAAACTCATTTAAAATAGTGTAAAGTATCTATAAACATTTAAAACATTAGTCTAAGTTAGTAAACTGCAATTAATGCTTAAGAATTTAATGTGCGTTTTAAATATTTTTAGACACTTGGTACTGTTTTAAATTGGTTGGAGGATATTTCCTCCAGATTGGTTTGGAGAAAATTTATGTCCTTATTTTTATGAGATGAATAAATGAAGAAGCATTGTTATTAAAAATAAATAAATAAAACATGCCATCCATTTCTCGTATTGAATTGATTCATTAAGGGTCTCCAATACGGGACAAATTATCTTTCTATTCTAAATTTGATTACCCTATGATACATATCTTTCTATACAGGTATTTGTTTCTCTCACATTAAGTGATGAGTCTATTGTTGATTTATTATCCTATCATACATATCTTTCTATACAGCTATCTGTTTGCCTCCTATTAACCGGTCAGTCTATTGTTGATTTATTATTGTATGATACATATCTTTCTATAGAGTTATTTGTTTGTCGTCTCATATTAATTGATCAGTCTATTGTTGATTTTTTTTTTCTTTTTTTATTGTATTTTTCCATTTCATGTTAACTTATCAGGCTGTTGGTTCATCATCTTCTTGTACGTACATCACTCTTTATGCAGGTATTTGTTCGATTTTATTTCAGGATTGGTTGTAATTGATTATAATAAAATCAAATCAGATTTGTGCTGCAACTAAAAAACCTTATTTTTATACACCAAATGTTGCAGGATGAAAGGGAGATAATTAAAACGTTGGAGTATGGAATTACTCCATGTGAGTAGTGTGGAATAGTGATGAGATAAAAGTTTAGTATATAGCAATACTCTTAAAATTATCCTCTCTTAAGGTCACTCACGATTTAAGGTCTCTACCCAATGTTGATGAAAACTACGATTATTTCTTCTGAACTTATTGAGAAAAATTATGGTCAAGTTCATGGCTTATTAATGAATTATCTCTTCATTGATATAACAATTAAATTGGGCAAAATGTTCCGTACAATACCAAAGATACATACAAAATAACATCTTAGGCTGTTATAAGACAATATCTATTAAAAGTCACCGTCCCAATTAGTTTCAATTCTACAGCAAATTTCGACGAATCACGTCTCTATCCGCGGCCAAGTCATTGACTCCTTAGCTTTTATTTTATTTTATTTTATTAATTTTTTTTTTATTTACGCTACTAGTGCTTTATCAATCGCATTCCCCTTTGCTGCCTAAACTATAGTGACAATTCTTATTTATGCCTGATAACTCCTTCGTCGTTGGTCTATGGTCTCCTAGCTAGAAAATGAACCAAGAGAATTTCGTTATTCTTAAGGAGTCGTGAAAACAAAACATAAGAAAACGAATAAAAATCCACCAATAGGTCGCTACTAAAAGCATATCTAGGAAAAATACAATCTTATTTCAAAACAGCGAAAAAAAAAAAAAAAAAAAAAAAAAAAAAAATCGATCACACCCTCATGGGTTCCACGCGCCACCACTGGCCAACCACTCACGGCTAGAAAGCATTCTAAGTACCATTGACATATGCGCCTTGGTCAATTTACAGTGAAGGTGGGAAAAAGAAGCGGGAAGGAGAAAGGGGGTGTGGAGGAGGGAGTCATAACTCCCTTCCCCATTCTGCTATGCTCTCTTTGCGCAATTGTCTTTTTAGGGTTTGATAGCTCTTCGCTTAAGTTCATGGTTAATCAAAAGTAGGTGGCTTGGCGGGATCTCATGGGTACAGAACAAAAAAATCAATAATTGTAGTCAATTGAAAGATAGTTTTAAATTTCTCAAAATTCATTTTCTCATAATACCCTCCAATAAATATATTGATTTTTTTTTTTTTTTTTTCTAATATTGATTTTGGGGTAAATGGAGTGATAAAAGTAGAAATGATACGGAAAGTGAAGGGAAAATAGTGGAAGAAAGAATACAGGAAATTATATGGTTCAACATTAATGGTCCACCTCTAGTACCATAGAAAAAATCTCATTTGCTTCAATTAATAACACATTAATTTATACGTTTAACAAATTTTACACGTATTGAAAGTAGAAAATTAACTATTATCTAATATATTGCGTGTACGTAATATTGTGATTTATTTTTTATGCTAGGAGTCAATTATCAATCCCACTATGTAGAACTCAATTTCTTGACGAGTGAATACACTTTTTATTCCTCAGGCATTTTTATTTTTTATTTTTTTTACATGTCCATACAAAAAGGGAAGGGGGAATTCGAATTAGTGACCTCCGCTTCTTGAGATGTGATCTTCAATTGATTGAGCTATCCCTCGGAGACCACCCAACAAATTTTTAGTGGACTATAAAGATCAAGATAAGTCTCTCTCACCAATAACAATTAAATAAACATGCAAGAATCTTTCTTCCAAGTATTTTACATAGGACGTGCTTTCGTAAGATCAGAAGCATGTACAAAAATAATAAATGTACAGTCAATAATTATCAATGCTACTATGAAGGGGCTTTATTGACTTACACCTTGGTGGAATTGTGGTGACAGACTCGCCTTCCTAGGTAGTAGCTATGGCTCAAATCAGACATTTCACAGCGGGTGGGAACCCCAATGGTAACGCTCAAGGAAAAAAATTATACTGATTGTTCCTTCCCACATTTTTAATTAGAAAAAAAAATAAAAAATAATAATAATAATCATCATCAATGCAAACAATCAAGTAATTAAGACGATAACAACAGGACCTCCACGGTTCCACAATAATAGAATGTAGGTATCCTTATCTCATTTGGCAATGCCATTAATTAGACTAGTCGTTATCAAATAATAATAATAATAATAATAATAATAATAAGACTTATCAATTGTAGGTAAATTGTGAAAATAATGTTGAAACTTAAAATTCTTTTTATAATATTATTTTGAATGATTAATTATTTCAAAAGATTACAATAATAAAATATAATAAATTTTGGTTACGTCCAATAGAATTCAGTTAATTTGTGAAGAGGAAAAAGTCGTGTCTTGGGGCAGCTGTCATAAGATCAGGAGCTTGTACCAAAATAATAATACATTCAACCATTATCAATGCAAACAATCAAGTAATTATATCCAAAAAAAAAAGAGAAGTAATTAAGACGATAACTACGGCCGTACACTGAGAGAGAGGTGTGAGATTTGAGACACCCACCATGCATGGAGGAGAGAGCAAACCCTCACTTATACTCCATTCTTCCTTTTTCTCTCTCTCTCTCCCATTTTTGTCTCTTTTTGTCGGCCTCTTTTGAGGCTGTCTTACATATCAAACTCTTCACCACTTAAAATACTCATTTCACGTACTAAATGCATCCTTAATCTTTTGATTAATATTTTACAAAGCTTGATCCGTAAGTCGTTACGAGAGGGAAGAGATTGTTAACGAAAATTTGGGTTCATTGTTAACGAAAAAAATCTCTATAAATATATTGGATTGTATTAGACTAATTTCTCTGAAATTTTGGTGTATCTCAAATTTGTTTCACCTTGAACGAGATCTAGCTAACCATGGTGCATTAGGTTTGAGAAGGTTTATTTTTAGGAAAATATAAGTATCACCGACTTAATTGGGGAGGCTTATCCATGCACAACTTTGGTCCAATGAAATCAAATGCCGACGTCTATTGAAATAGTTGAAAAAAGAAGGAAGGGTTCTGAATAATCCTTATCTAATCCAAGCAAGCTGGAGAATGTCGATCTAGTGGCCAGGGTTACTAGATCAAAAGAAAATATGTTTATAAGATTCTACTTCGGAGTGATTGAGGTGTTAATCAAGATTGTCTTCTTGGAAACGGTAATAACTTCCCATATTTTATTGCATAGACAAAGTTTTTCATGCTATCTACCAGATAAGCAATTTAAGGCTCTTTTTGTTTGAATGTAAATACTTTTTGGAAAACGCTTTTTTTCTTTTTTGGTGTTTGGTACGACCAAAAAATTATAATCAAACTGAAAATAGTTTTTTCGGTTGGCTTAAAAAACTTATTTAATTTCTGTAAAATGGGTTCTCTTTTATAAAACCGTAAACAATTTTTTGAGATTATGCTTCTTGTTCTTGCACACACATATGCTCTCTTAGCTTTCACACACACATAATAGGGGTATAATCAACCTGGATGCTCAAAACCACAAGCTTCTCATTTTCGTTCTCCTTCATTTTGACAATCAAATCTAGCTTCGAACATTCACTCAGGTAGAAAATTTAAAGAAAAAAAACAAGACTCCTCTTCAACCATTGGAATCATTCCTAACACATTCTACTAATAAGAGTGAACTAATTAGCTTCATTAAAGATTGGGGTATTACAAAACATATTGTTGATGTTGGGTGAACTAAGCATTTTTGGATGATCGATTGCATTAAATAGAGTTTTACTGGTCAACAATGAAATTTTGACACAGTCTCACCAACAAGAAAACATGAGTCACACCTTAAATAGAGAAACCACATCCCAAGATTATATTAGCATAAGACTTTAATACTTTCATTGATCCAAATATATATATATATATATATATATATATATATATATATATATATATATAGGCACCAATCTCTTATTTGATAAACTAATATAACCACAACTAAAATGATAACTATTACTATAACATAAATGATACACACTGGTACTTTAGTGTAGTAGCTGATCACACATCAACTATGTTTATTGTTCAATGAAAAGATAAACAACTCCTTTTGCTGGCCGTTGTGGGACTCTACATAAGGAAATCCTTGTAAATGATAGATTGACTATAATCAACACACTATGGGCTTAAATAGAAAATTACAAAGCAAAATAAAAATGGTGGTAGTTCTAAGCAATGAAGATCAAGTTGAGGTCTTGATGGAAATGATTCATAAGAACCTCAATTGAAAGTCCTCTTTTTCTCAATTCTTTCTTCAGCTAGCCTTCCTTGTTTAAAAACTTTGACCGCCTTTAACAAATTTGTCTTCCTCTTTGTTTCACTTGCATTTCAGATTACTAATCACTTGCCCAAGGATCAACATCTTGAGCTTTATTCACCATATATACATCCACAAATACATGTATCCGCATGTTTACTCTTTTGATCTATATTCTTCTGCTTCTTAATTGTATAAAGGGGGAACAATCTTTCGTATTTCCTACAATGATGGAGGTATAAATAATAGATAAAGTGAAGGCACAACCAATAAATATACAATCAAAAGAAAGAATTAATTCAAATCATTTTATTACTACTCACCTTAAACCACAGTAACCCCCGTTTCAATTGAAACGGTGCTCTAGATATGATATTAAGTCGATCTAAAGGAGCCAATCGTCCAACCAAGTGTAGCATGTTGTTTTTGTTGTTTGTGTCAATATATTTGGCAATCATACCCTTAATAACACCTATCTCATATAGTAGACTAAACACCCTCTCTTGCCGATGTTTAACAGCAACGTGAAATATAGTTTAGTCTTTCTTGTCTACTTTCCATATGAGATTTGGATAAGAGCGTACTAGAACAATTAAATATTCAACATTCCCCAATTCTGCAGCTTTAAAAAGAAAAGTTGAATGCTTGTCAAATAGGTTTGCGAACTTGTCTTCTAGCAATACTAGAACCTCTCCATAGGAGTTGAACTAATTCATGAGCCGGTGCCTAGATCAAAGCGTTGTTACACATCCCTTTGAACCCTGGGATTATTAAAAAAAAAAAAAAAGTCTACTCAAATCTTGTTTGATAAGGAACAAATATTAATTTTTTCATGAATAAATATGAGAACAATGGTAACTATCTGAGCAAGATTCATAGGAAGATATCATGATATTTAAACATGAGAAAATTATTTTGTGCTTATGACATTGAGACTTCAATTTTCAATTTTATAAATTTGAGACATCTACCACAAGCTTTTTTGAATCGAGACCTCAATTAACTTTCTCATCTAGTAGGGTATATAATTGAAATAACTATAAAATTATAATTACCACATTATATTAAAAACATTGGATTCTTTTTTTTTTAGAGTTGACTATATGTGGAGGCCCCCAACCGTTGTTCTCGTCCCTAACTCTTAATGACCATGTACACCCACCCCTCCATGTGGAGTAGAGTTCACAAAGGCCTCCTCCATGACCTTTGTGAGGGGTGGACCTCAACAAGGGGATTGCAGAGGTCCCATGATCCATCTCTCACAATCATGGAGGCGAACTAGCTCATAGGTAGCATGGTTAACAAAATATTCATTTTTTTTTTTAATAAAAAAATTGCAAAGATTGGGCTTTGGTCAATGATTTAAGAGAATTTGCAAAAATACCAACACTGAATCTTTTCAATTTTTATTTATTTTTTTATTAAAAAAATGTGTATTTTCGAAATTTTAAAAATATTTAATGGAAAATCATAATGGTAGGGATATTGAAAAAATTAAAATTAAAAGTCCGATACCTTAAATTGAGAGTTTTTGAACTTTACAAAATAATTTCAAAACGAGTGAAAGTTCAAGGAGTTTTTCTAAAGTTTGTCCTTAAATAATACTTTTTTTTTTTTTTACTGAGCATTATGATCGATACAATTATTATGGTTGTGTTAAAATATCAAAGATCTCCAAAATAGAAGGTCCAGGTGCATGGTGTTTGAATTAGAGAGATGTCTATAATAACAAAAGTATTTATATTTGTATGAAAAATTGACATACGAACATCTTGGGATAAGTTATGTATTGATTCACTAGTTAATTACAGAGAGAAATTATTTTGAATAAAGATACTGCATAACTTTTTCATTTTCCTTCCATACTTTAAACAATGTAAACTGATCAGAGATAAAGATCCCAGTTGTAGTTACTTAGCATGTGATATTGAGCATGATTTGTTAGCCAATTTAGAAGGACAATCGCGCTGCACTAAGCCATCCCTCACAACAAATTATCATTTTTTTTTTCATAATGTTTTCTTAATGAAATTTTTGAGGCAGTAAATTAGTATATAGGAAGAAAAAAAATAAACCGCCATGACAGAAATACCAAGCTTATGTTTTATGAATTGGGAAAAAAAAAAAAAAAAAAAAAAAAAAGCACAAAAAGAAGAAAATCATGAGTAAGATAAATTGCTATTGGCATGATGAGAATTGACAAAACCTTGCTGGAGCGTTTGGCTACAATGTCCACTAGATTTATAGAACAACCTTCAACATTATTTAGTGAGAAACATAAATAAATAGAATTAAAAACTTAAAAAGCTAGTCAAGTACTAAATGAACCTCGTTTTATTGTCGAAACGTTTTTAAGTCTGCCCCTGACTTCTGAATAGGCCCCTAATTATATTCATAATAATTCATCCATCCCATTAAACTGTCTCTTTTGTCGTCTTGCATGCGGATCCACTACAAAAAAAAAAGGGGTTTTCTGACGTGTGCTACAGTGTAATTTTTTTGCCACCTCAGCAATTTTCTGTCGTGTTATATATAAAACGTCAGAAAAAATTTTCCTGACGTGTGAATAGTAACACGTCAGAATTTTCTGACGTGTCTGTTCAGACACGTCAGAAAATTCTGACGTTTTAAATGTTGGAGCGTCAGAAAAATATTACAAATTTGAAAAATTTAAAAATGATATAATTTCTGACGTTGCAAAATTTGCCACGTCAGAATGCTATATATATGTATATATATATATATATATATATATATATATATATATATATAATCAGATATGTATATTTATAAATATAAACTAATATATATATATATATATATATATATTTATATTTATTTCCTGACGTGCCAGGTGTCGCACGTCAGAAAATTTCTGACGTGCGACACCTGGCACGTCAGGAAATTACCTTGATTGGCCCCCTTTAGGCGGGATTTTGAACTTCTTTCCCTCTTTTTATTTCTCCCCTCAACTTTTTCCCACTTATTATTTTTTACCTCTTCATTTTTTTTTCCCAGCACATTCTCTCTCCTGTCTCAATCTCCCTGCAGCACATTTTTTTTTCCCAGCTGCTTCTCGATCTGCAGTCTGCACGGCACTTCTAGGATGAAGAGAAACAAAAGGTGAAGGGGAAAAATTGAGAACATGCAGCAGATCGAAGAAAAAGAAAAGGAGAAGAGAAGAAGAAGAAAAAAAAAGAAAAAAAAAAAAGGAGATCAAATCTTGTGTTTCAAGCTCTGATCCCATCTTTCACCGGAAACGGAAAATGCCAAATCTTCAACAAGTACCTTGTCGGATTCGTCATCGCATTTTGTGCCGCCACTTGCTTCCTCTCTTCCTTCACCGACAGCCTCCAACATGGCGACAAGCTGTATTATGGCTTTGCCACGTGCAAAGGCCTCTGCGTCTTTAACTACAATAATCGCCCGGAAGAGGAAGGAGAGATCAAGAAGGAATTGGAGAAGTTAAAAATCGAAGAAGAAGAAGAAGAGGAGAAGATCGATTTTGAAGATTTTTTGGGTTTTTCAGATTGATTTTTTGAAGAGAGAGAGAGAAAAATGAGAGCTGGAGAAAATTTTCTCCAGCTCTCACCATGGTGTGGTGCAGATCTGCACGTACGGCAGCGTGAGGGAGCTGCCGTGCGTGCAGAGGAATTCAAAAGAAAAAAAAAAAAATTTTAATTAATTAATAATTAAAAATTCCAGAAAAAAATTTTAAAAAAAAAGTATTTAATTTTTATTTAATTTTTTAATTTTCTGACGTGTGTCAGAACTACAACGTCAGAAAATTTTCTGACGTGGCAGAAATGACACGTCAGAAAATTTTCTGACGTGTTACCCACTCACACGTCAGGAAATTTTCTGACGTGTCATTTTTGACATGTCAGAAAAATTCTGACGTGGCAAAAATGCAACGTCAGAAAAATTTCCTGACGTGTGAGTGGGTAACACGTCAGAATTTTCTGACGTGCTGCCTACTCACACGTCAGGAAATTTTTTTTCCTGACACCTACGTTTCTGACACTCGACACGCGTCAGAAACGACCCGTCAGAAAAATTTTCTAACGTGTCGGACACTAGAACACGTCAGGAAACTCATGTCAGGAAAAAATGGTTTTTTTGTAGTGATCATTGTAGGATCGTAGATTCGATCTCACCTTAATTAATTTATCCAAAAAAACAAAAGTTTCTCAGAGAAATACGCAAGCAATGGTTTAGTGGGAACTTAACGTCACTTATGAATTGTAATCATGTACATGCATGTTGCATTAACATTTTTGTTTTCCAGAATTTTATAACGTATGCACGCATTGTAAAATTTAACTAAAAAAGTACTTAATGATTTTTAAAAAGTAGCTCATTCGACTAGAAACTACATTTTATAAAGGAAAAGACACTAGATCGAATTTGCTTCTCCTCTATCTCCCATTGTATGGATATGTTAAAAAACAAAAAACCACATAACCTTACCATGTCCCAAAGCCAGTACTTGTAATTAAGCATTTCAAGTTGCTAGAATCCACATGAAGTACAGAAAATGAAGTCCGTAAACTCAGATCCTAGAGACTAGGATCCTGTCCCCTTCTTCGCTGCCAAGTGATATATAAGATTAGAATAATAAGTATAAAAAGAACACATAATCCAAAGAATCACGTGTTTCAGTTTTTTTGTTTTTTGTTTTTTGTTTTTTTTTTTAAAAATTTGTTTATTTATCTTGAAAAATATTACATTTCAATTAAGTTAAATTCAATTCGGATCTGACTTCTATGCGGTAGTGAAAACTACCGCATGGATGCGGTTATCCAAACTACTCGGTTTTGAGTTTAGTAAAAGTAGGTGTTTTTTGTAAAACGGTACAGTTTTAATAAAAATATAACTCTTGCCCTATAACACTCACGCCGTTACACCAGTTGCCAGAAGATCAAAAAGCTGGTTGAGTTGCATGTTGAAGGAGAAATCTCTGAGCGAAAGAGAAGAAAATAAGACACAGGGTTCTGGAGATACATTTGCGCATTGAAGAGCATATTATATGAGAGAGAGAGGATGTTGTTTCTTGTTTCTTCTCTAATGAAGTAACGTTTGCCTTTTTAGTGGAGAGGAGCTCAGGCCAAACAATTGATTTGGGTATCCCATTCTCTCTCTCCCTCTCTCTCTGTGTAAGCCAGATCTGATTTTTTAATTCTGATATTTTGGTGGAG